>NC_056455.1:16906136-16983881 GCF_018296145.1 Oncorhynchus tshawytscha | reverse complement strand
TGTCAGTCCCACATAGACATCCTTACTGCCTGAGAATGCCATTGAGTTGAGTAGCAACAGTAATGAGCAGTTGTGACTGGAGAAAACCACCTTTCAATCCCCAAATGACAGTCACCGTTCCCTGGCAGGGATTTGGCTTAATGCAGAGTTTTAAAACATTCAGTGGGACCTGAGGATTGGAGGTGTATATTATATTGATGCACCTCCTTGTGATGACAGCCGTATGTGACAGTAAATCCTTGATACTTATGCATAATTTCCCTTTCCCTGACTGCCTGGCCACTGAGAGAGTGTCTACAACAGAGATACAACCATTTTTTTGGGCTTCACTCACTGTGATGGGTACAGCTCAGGTGTTATGTACAGAGGTTAGTGTGGTTAGTTCTCCATGTGTCTGGGTGCAAGACAACAAAGGTAGACTTTGCAATCAAATCAACATGACAGCAGCAATCAGCCCACAAAATGGAAATGTTTGGATGTTACCTGAGTTGTGGTTCTTGGCTGTTGTTTGAGGCACCTTGAGTGAGATGATGATGCAGTGTGTTTGGCCAAACTGGATGGAACCGGATCTGGCTCATCCAAATTCATGTCAACTGGGAGGGTGCCCAAAGGGCCTCATTTGGTGGACATTCTTTCCTGTGGGTTTCATGGTGTTCTCTGTGTGTGTGTGTGTATGTGTGTGTTTGGGGAAGGGATGGTGTGAGTGTTTTTATATATGTGCGCAGGGTTGCATAGGTTACTTTCTAAATGTAATTCGTTACAGTTACTAGTTACCTGTCCGAAATGATATTCAGTAAGGTAACTTTTGGATTACCCAAACTCAGTAACTTAATCTGATTACTTTCCCCTTAAGAGGCATTAGAAGAAGACAAAAATATATGTTACCAATTGAACCTCATCTATTGCAGGATAAATCCATGTTCAAGTTTACATAGCTGGCCATATATGGATGTTATATTTTACTTGATGGGTTGGTTATATAGGCTTTTTCTAACCCATCATTTTCTACTACATATAATAATATGATTAAATTATGTAACATTAAAAACAAATGTTATACCCCTTGATCTTAAAGAATAGGACTTGGAAATATGGAAGTATAGATTAACCAAATTGTTTTACCTGAGCATAACCCCAAAACTAAGGATTTATTAGCCAGCCCTACTCTGTTGTTTATGATTTTGTTGTCATGGAGGACTGATTGGGCTCATTGATTTGAGTTGAAAAATAAATGCTGCGCTCATGGAATGTCATGTTTTTAGCACTACTGAATAGTGCTGTTTACATGTGTAAAATGAATGCCATATGCTGCATTTGCTATAGGCCTATTGTTAAACATTTTGTTGGTGACACTTTGATATCGTAATAATCCACAGAAGTAATAACAAAATGAACGCCCCGCCTCTGTTTTGATAATAAGCTGAGGGATGGGCCTGGAGAAATGTAACCACTCTCAGATTAAGACAGAGTTTTGGATTCAAGGACTGACCATCCATGATATCAAAATTATTGTTTTATAAGAAAAATGACCATCCATCATTACTTTAGGACATGAAGGCCTCTCATCAATGGGAGAACTTGGAAATCATTTTTTTTGCCCCAAGAAAAAATGACAGTCCATTTTTTAAATGTTTCTTTCAAGAACTTTTAGTGTCTTCAAGTGCAAAAACCATCAAGCGCTATGATGAAACTGGCTCTCATGAGGACCATCACAGGAAAGGAAGACCCAGAGTTACCTCTGCTGCAGAAGATACGTTCATTAGAGTTAACTGCACCTCAGATTGCAGCCCAAATAAATGTTTCACAGAGTTCAAGTAACAGACACATCTCAATATCAACTGTTCAGTGGAGACTGCGTGAATCAGGCCTTCATGGGTCGAGTTTCTGCCAAGAAACCCCTACTAAAGGACATCAATAATAATAAGAGAATTGCTTGGGCCAAGAAACACGAGCAATGGACATTAGACCGGTGGAAATCAGTCTTTTGGTCCAAATTTGAGATTTTTGGTTCCAAGCGCCATATCTTTGTGAGACACAGAGTAGGTGAACGGATGATCTCTGTATGTGTGGTTCCCACCGTGAAGCATGGAGGAGGAGGTGTGATGGTGTGGGTGTGCTTTGCTGGTGACACTGTCTGTGATTTATTTAGAATTCAAGGCTCACTTAACCAGCATGCTACCTTAGCATTCTGCAGCGATACACCATCCTATCTGGTTTGTGCTTAGTGGGACTATCATTTGTTTTTCAACAGGAAAATGACCCAGAACACACCTCCTGGCTGTGTAAGGGCTATTTGACCAAGAAGGAGAGTGATGGTGCTGCATCAGATGCCTGGCCTCCACAATCACCCGACCTCAACCCAATTGAAATGGTTTGGGATGAGTTGGACCGAAAGTTGCAAGAGCGCATTTTTCACTGGCTGTCCACTGGTTTCTAAAACAATGATTGATATGCAGCTTAAATTTCTTGAATTCAATCATTATTGGGTTCAAATACACATTTTGATTTGTGAACAGCCAACCACCACAACCACAATCCGTAAGGCGTAAATAGCTAAAACAGTGTGATTCATCAACGTATTTAGATAACAATAAGTGATATCCCTATTGCCATAGACTACACCACTGCTGTCATCCTTACCTCCAAGCATTTATTCAAATTGGATAATCTTTGGATGACAACAGCAGTCGTACCATTGGAAGACATAGCTTGGACTGTAGCCTACAAAAGCCTATTCCTGCTCTTTATCCATCAAACACATTTGGTGTGTCATCATAGTGGTCTCAGACTTGTGGTCAGACTCGCTCAGGTGGAACAAACTTAAACTTGCACTTTTTTCAATGCTGATTTGAATTTCATTGAGAAAACAGAAAGTGACAAAGATTTTTTTTTTCCGTTCAGAAACCTCCTTTTTGAATTTAAAAGTAATCATATCGTTTTTCAAAAGTATTTGTAATCTGATTACAATAATTTTGCTGGTAACAGATTACAGTTACGTGTTTTTTGTAATCCCTTACATGTTGAATTACAGCTGGGATCTGAGTGGGCCAGGATGATATCCTTTGACGAGAGAGACTGCTGTATATCTTCTGTACAGTGTGTCCCCCAGGTCTCACGTCCCTTTGCCCATCTATTTGTACATGTAATCCGTTACTCCCCAACCCTGTATATGTGTCTATGTGTGCATGTGTGATATATGCATTTGGTGTGTGTGTGCGTACGTGAATGTGAGTTTTTGTTTCTGCTGGGGAACATGGGGGACATTAGTTTCAGCCAATATCACAGGGGTCATGTGATCTACGCCTTGCTCTCTCCCAGCAGTACCTCTCCCAGCTACCCCCTCCCACTCCACCTGCCCCCACTCCCCTCTCTCCATTTTGTGGGCTGCTGCAGGGCTTTAACTAGAAGCAAGGGGAACAAATAAAAATAAATGGGCAAAGTTGAGGGACGTGAGACCTGGGGGACACACTGTACAGATATACAGCGGTCCCTCTCGTCAAAGGATATCATCCTGGCCCTCTCAGATCACAGCTGTAATTCAATTGGGGATAGACAAGAGCAGGATTTCCTTGATGCTTTTTTTCCTTTTCCTATAAACGGGCTGTCTGCCTGTCAGCATTGATAAGGCAAGCTCATGCACGCTGCGGCTAACTCTCCCCAACCCGGCAGCCATACTCCATAGCGCTACACCATTGAGTAGCTTCTCCATGATTTACTGTATGCCTGACTGCCCATCCCCACCTTTTCATTGGTGCCCCTCTGGAGGACTGGGCTGCCTGTCTCTCATTCTGTCTCTATTATGTTTTTTTTCTGTTGGACTATCTGACTATTGTCCATCTGATATGTCTGTGTGTCTACAGCTATCTGTCTAATCTGTGGAGATGGTTGATGGAATAGGAGCTGATAGGGAAGTGGCTACTGTTCTCTCTCTGTTTCTCCCTTCTCTCCCTCACCGTTCTCTGTCTCTATCTCTGTTTGACTGGAGCCATCCACGGTCACAGGCCTTGGTCGGTCTGGTTATGTGAGGCCGTAGACTACATCACTGCCCAGGCATACTCCAATGTGGTGGGCAGTGGGAACCATTCATATCTCAGGTTGTATAACAAGGAACCTACAGTATATGGATGTACTGGTTGACAGGTTTCATAGACCATAGCCTCACATGCATCTTACTTCATTTAGAAGATTGGCTCTTGGGAGCTTCATTTGTAAGATCATACTCTTGAATTTTGACAGTATTCACATTGCTTGTCAAAATACTTACTGCCTGTAGGAAACAGCATTATATCACACAGTTGTTAAAAAAATAACTATATACATCTACCTATTGAAAAAGATATCAGCTGATGAATATATAAATAATTTGATTTGTTTACAAATGTGTATTTATCAAATTTGATTTGATTTACAAATAAAGAATGTAGCTTTGGCATTCCTTTCATTCCTGGTTTCCGTTGCAATAGGCTCGTAACTCCACGTGACTAAAGAAGAAAAAAAAAACCTATGTGTCACTTGTCTCCATTGGCAGAATGAAGAGAAGGGGAGAAAAGGTGTGGTTGGGGACGGGGAGGAGAGGAGAGGCTGGAGAGAGAGTAGGGAGCGAGAGAGTGAAAGACAGAGGGAGTAAGCGAGAGGAGAGAGAGAGTGAGAGAATGATGGAATGCATCAGCATGGTGAGGTAGCTAATGCTTCATAAGATTGGCAGTAAAGTGTGCCTTTGGATGGCGGGCTGACTTTAGTGTGTGCATTACTGAGCCGCATAAATCTGGGTGCCCCCGCTTTGCCTGCCTTCCTGGGTTTGCCTTTAATTACCTGAGCTAGCCTGCCCGGCCTGCACACCGCTCCTAGCTAGCGCTCAGCTCTGATCACCACCAGGCAGCACTTCCCTAATGGGGCTGCCTCGCTCGGGCATCACTCTCACTCACTTTGGCCAGCTGGCAGGATGGCCTGGGGGGGAAGCCTGGCCTTCTATTATGACTGGAAGTCTCCATCGTAACTCACACCTGTAGGTCCCCATGTTATGTATGTGTGGCTCTCTCTATCCGTCTGAGTCTCCATAATAACTATGGTATATATGGAGTCGTACCCTGCTCCATGAGGGGGCAAATCAGGGCTTAGCACCCTCAGTTCAAACCTGAGCCTCCTCAGTTTTAGTTTTGTGCCTATATAAAAATAGAAAAAAGTTAAAATGATTGAGTGACAGGTTATCTTCAAATCTGTATCTCCACTGCTCTGTCAGCACAATGGGTGTGTGTAGGAGGCAGTGGCGGTCGGTGCCATTTAAGATGGCCTTATTTCTATTACAGCATATTGGATGACTGTCATTCATACTCCAGTCACTCAGCTCAATATAACATCGATTTTAGGCTACTACATGATACTAATATTTTCCTTGTACCCATCATGAGATTGCTGCAACCTAGCCTATGAATGAAAGTTTACAACGTTGGTGCACAGGTCGAGAGAATCAAGGTGTACAGTTTACATTCAGCAGCAAGCAGTTTAGCAGTTACACTGGCAGGCCCCAGTGGCAATACATTATATTGTCTTTCTCTCTCTTCTTTGTCTTTGAGTCAGCCACTCACCCCATTTTATGCACTGCAGTGCTAGCTAGCTGTAGCTTATGATTCCAGTTCTAGATTCATTCTCTGATCCTTTGATTTGGTGGACAACATGTCAGTTCATGCTGCAAGATGACATCCTCTGGAAGTCCTCATAATTACTGTGTAAGTCTATGGAAGGGGGTGAGAACCATGAGCCTCTTCGTTTTTTTTATTGAAGTCAATGTACACAGAGGAGGACAGAAGCTAGCTGTTCTCCGGCTACACCACAGTGCTATCCTACAGAGTGCTGCTGAGGCTACTGTAGACCTTCATTACATAACAGTGTGTTTTAATCAATTATTTTGTATTTACGTATCGGCCACAAGGCCTTCGTCTGAACTCAAGGCCTTGAGGCTGATATGTAAAGCTTAATAAAGAGCAGTGATACTAGCAAGAACAGTGTGCAGGTTTCAGGTTTCCGTTAACCGGTATTTGCCAAAATTCTGCAGATTAAATAAATACAAAGACGATTAAAAAATATTTTAGCTGTCCAAATTGTCAGAAAAAGTGAGAGGAGCATTGGCCTAGGCTACTGTTGATTGTGAAAATGGAGACCTTTTTTGTTGAAGTAAAATTAAAGTTAGAGAGTATGCCTCAAGGCAGAAAATCCCACAAGGCAGGGCTCCAGACTGCGACCATTTAGTCACATTTTTCAACCTTTTGACAGCTGGCTGTGGGAGTTAAAAAATGTATTGGTTTCATCGGTGTGGGCTGCACATTCATTCACCTTACTAAAAACATCCTATTTTTTAGGAGGCTAAAACCATGATTTGGTCAAACAGTAATGTACAGTATCCTCATGACTCCTGTAATGAAAGTGTCTGACTCCTGTACCTGCTTTTATGGGGCCTGCTGCTGTGTCAAGTGAGCCACTTGAAAAGTGTTCAGATTGTATACCATTTTAAAATCTAAATGTACCTTTAGATTAATACATGGCTACAATGAGTGGGTATTATCTTTAGAGTTAGTGAGCTAGCAAATGTTTCGAGTTTCCACTTATTCAGGTAGAGAATTAGCCCCAAAAAATGATATTAGAGCACATAAAGATGCAGGCAAATTTATATTGGGAAAAAAATGTTTTTTTGTTGAGAGAAAACCAACAATGTGCAAAGCTGTCATCAAGGCAAAGGGTGGCTACTTTGAAGAATCTCAAATATACAATATATTTTGATTTGTTTTATACTTTTACACTTTTTATGTGTTATTTCATAGTTTTGATACCTTCACTATTATTCCACAATGTAGAACATTTAAAAAAAATATGAAAAGCCCTTAAATGAGTAGGTGTGTCTAAACTTTTGACTGGCACTGTATATATTTTAATATTTATACAGTGGATGCCTAAGGTAGGCCTATGCATGCAATGCCCTAATGTATTTAGTGTTCAAATCTCCAAACTGTGAGGTCGACAATTATTGTTTTAAGGAAAGAAAAAACAACAATACAATATAAAACAACAATATAAAGTTTTGCATATGCTACAGATCGAAACACAAGGAAGAGTGTTTTTGTAGTTAGTTATAGGCTGTTTTTAAGGACATGTAAATGTGACTCTGCTGAAAAGGTAAGAATCAATCTAGCTGGTTGTTTTTTAATTAAAATCTTGTAGGGCGCTGTCCATGGTGCTGATAGAGCGTAGTGGAGATTCTCGCAACAACCTGTCATTTCTTGGTCAAAAGCATTTGAACTTCAATGTTTATTGTGGTATAGTGTGATAAAAGCAAAATTCAATATAATTCCATATAACAAGAGCCCAAATGACGTACCCAAAATATAGCTAAGTATCGGTATGTTTCATCATAGAAATACATTCTATTATTGTTTTCTTAGTAGCCTATTGGTTTTTGTGGTTGTAAATGGAACTGTACGTATTGGAAACGTTTTCGAATTTGTCATGTCTGCTCCCGCTCTCCCCCCCCCTGGCGCTTGAGGGCGCCATGCTTCCCTGCATCACGCACTCCCTCCATCCATTACACACACCTGCCTTCCCTCATCACGCGCTTCAGCGATATTGGACTCACCTGGACTCACTCATCACCTGTTATTACCACCCCTATATTTGTCAGTTCCCCAGCTCTGTTCCCCGCTTCTGCATTGATTGTCTTTTGTTTGTGTTACCTGTTTGCTGACGCTGTTCCTGTCTTGATCCATGTCCATTATTTAGTAAATGTTTTACTCCCCGTACCTGCTTCGTCTCTCCAGCGTCATTCCATGTGACAGAATTTGATTCAAAAACGTGCATTGTGCCATATCACAACATGTTGCTGTACTCATGAGTTGCATGGTTTTCCATGTCTGAAGCGGGCCTATAGGCATATTTGTTTGGCAAGACAGCTGTGCATGTCTGCATCTCACAGTAATAGGCTGTAGGTGTCACTTTCTGACCTTTATTTCCTTTGTTTTGTCTTTATTTAGTATGGTCAGGGCGTGAGTTGGGGTGGGCAGTCTATGTGTGTGTTTCTATTTTCTACACCCACCAAGAAAGGACCAAGCAGCGTGGTAAAGGGCAGCAGCAGCAGCGGCAAAGAACGCAGGACTCCTGGACATGGGAGGAGATTCTGGACGGCAAAGGACCCTGGGCACAGCCAGGGGAATATCGCCGCCCCAAAGCAGAGCTGGAGGCAGCGAAGGCAGAGAGGCGCTGGTATGAGGAGGAAGCACGGCGGCGCAGCTGGAAGCCGGAGAGGCAGCCCCAAAAATCTCTTGGTGGGAGGCACACGGGGAGTGTGGCGAAGCCAGGTAGGAGACCTGTGCCAACTTCCCGTGCTTACCGGAGAGAGAGAGAGGGACCGGGCAGGCACCGTGTTATGCGGTGGAGCGCACAGTTTCCCCAGTGTGTGTGCATAGCCCGGTGCGGTACATTCCAGCTCCGCGTATCGGTCGGGCTAGAGTGGGCATCGAGCCAGGTGCCATAAAGCCAGCTCTACGCATCTGGTCTCCAGTGCGTCTCCTCGGGCTGGCGTACATGGCACCAGCCTTACGTATGGTGTCCCCGGTTCGCCAGCACAGCCCAGTGGGGGCTATTCCACCTCGCCGCACTGGCCTGGCTATGGGGAGCATTCAACCAGGTAAGGTTGGGCAGGCTCGGTGCTCAAGAGCTCCAGTGCGCCTGCACGGTCCGGTCAGTGCCCAGTGCCACCTCCACGCACCAGGCTGTCTCTCCGTTTTCTCCCTACAGGTGCTCCTGCCTGTCCAGCGCTGCCAGAGCCTTCCTCCTCTCCCGAGCCGCCAGAGTCTCCCGTCTGTCCTGAGCTGCCAGAGTCTCCTATCTGTCCTGAGCTACCAGAGTCTCCCATCTGTCCTGAGCCGCCTGAGTCGCCCGTCTGCCAGGAGCCACCAGTCAGCCAGGAGCCGCCAGAGCCGCCAGTCAGCCAGGAGCCGCCAGTCAGCCAGGAGTCGCCAGAGCCGCCAGTCAGCCAGGAGCCGTCAGTCAGCCAGGATCCGCCAGAGCCGCCAGTCAGCCAGGAGCCGCCAGCCAGCCAGGAGCCGCCAGAGCCGCCAGCCAGCCAGGAGACGCCAGAGCCGTCAGCCAGCCAGGAGATGCCAGAGCCGTCAGCCAGCCAGGAGCCGCCAGAGCCGTCAGCCAGCCAAGAGCCGCCAGAGCCGTCAGCCAGCCAGGAGCTGCCAGAGCCACCAGCCAGCCAGGAGCCGCCAGAGCCGTCAGTCAGCCAGGAGCCGCCAGAGCCGTCAGTCAGCCAGGAGCCGCCAGAGCCGTCAGTCAGCCAGGCGATGCCAGAATCGCCATTCACTCCGGAGCTGCCGGAGTCTCCCGCCTGTCCGGCACTGCCGTAATGTCCTGTCCATTCGGGACCCATTTCTAGGGTCCCCAGTCCGAGGTCGGCGGCAGGGGTCGTCGTGTTTAAGAGGCCACGGAGGCGGACAATGAGGCAGAGAAAAACTGTGGTGAAGTGGGGTCCACGTCCCGCGCAAGAGCTGCCACCGCGGACAGACGCCCACCCAGACCCTCACCTATAGGTTCAGGTTTTGCTCCCTGAGTCCGCACCTTTGGGGGGGGTACTGTCACGTTCTGACCTTTATTTCCTTTGTTTTGTCTTTATTTAGTATGGTCAGGGCGTGAGTTGCGGTGGGCAGTCTATGTGTGTTTTTCTATGTTGGGGTTTTGAGTTCAGCCTAGTATGGTTCTCAATCAGAGGCAGGTGTCGTTAGTTGTCTCTGATTGAGAATCATACTTAGGTAGCCTGGGTTTCACTGTTGGTTTGTGGGTGTTTGTTTCCGTGTGAGTGTTTGTTGCCACACGGTACTGTTTCGGTTTTGTTCGTTTCACGTTTATTGTTTTGCAGAGTTCAGTTTATGTCTTTAAATAAACGTTATGTACACTTACCACGCTGCGCATTGGTCCTCCGATCCTTCTCGCTACTCCTCCTCAGAAGAGGAGGAGGAATGCCGTTACAGTAGGCTGTTTTGCTTATCTGGATCTCCATTCACCTTTTCTTTACTGTGTTTGTTTACTGTTAATATAACTAGCCTAATTATAGATTGTGTCATGCCTTTATTCATCTGATATTTTGTTTACTTGGTACCGCTGTTTTGTTCTGTTCCCACTCGTTCACATTCACAATTTTGTCTGTGTTTTTGTTTGCATGCATGAATAACTAGGCTACTACTTTCAGCATTTAGTTTGCATTGTTTTGGTAAGACAGCAGTGTGTTACATAGGCTGTTTATAATAGATGAATTGCCCTATTATCTACCTTGTAGCCTATATTCATCACTAAAACAGCCTTGCTTTAGTGTGTAATGTGCTGTCCAGCAGAGATTTGCACAAAATCTGTAGCCTACCTGTCATGGCATTTGAACTTTATGTTTATTGTGGTGTAGCATGATATAAGCAGAATTCAATATAATTGCAATGCAAGAACCCCCCAAAATTGTGCCCCCTCGCTGATTTCAACTGCCCCCTTGGTCACTTTATTCTGGCGCTGGGTCTGAGTGGATTGGATAGGTGGGGAGGGGGAAGTAAGGGCTTGTATGGGGACTTTAGATCCATGTACAGTATATTATATTCAGTGTGAGACTGTGTTTTGAAAGGTATAAATTAGTTTTAGATCAACAGTGGTGGGTTCCGATGGTTTACAGTATGTCACGTTCAAAGCAACAGCAACCAATGATCTGTAGCCATTAGCTTCCTGGTCTGTGGATTGTCCTTGGGGTTTTGCTGTCAGTGATTGACAGTGCATGACAGTTTCGCCAATTGTCATGTTCATGGTGCCTCTCCTTCTCTTTATAATGTGGAGCCTAACAATGTGCCAAGAAGTAAAATAGACACTAAAATACATCAGTGCAATCCCTTTGTTTCAGCCCGTAAGAAGCCGTCTCACGGCGCTTCGCATGAGCTCCTTGTGTCTCCACCGTCTTGAATGACTCACACTGACCTTGGAGATTATTGCTATACTAGACAGAAAAAATGCTATATGTTTGTCAAGAGCTGTCTGTCATCAATGAGCTTTTGTGTTGAGTATCGATCGCCTCCTCGGCAGGACACAGAGGTTGATGGATGCACAGCAAACAGACTCTGCATCGCCAGCAAGCAGCAGCAAGCCTCCCCTCCCTCCCCTCCCCGACCGGCCCAGCCAAGGGGTCTCATGATGGGATGTCAAGACAGGGCAACAGCCCCCCTCCTCCCCATCCCATACCCAGACCCCTGTCCCTCCACCCTCTCCCCTGTTCCTGTTTATTCTGGAGCTCTCTCCATCTTCAGTCTCCATCCGTGGCGTAGCTATAGCCAGGGCACCAAGCCGCGCAGCCGTTCATTAGCAAACATGGAGTGGATGACTGTAGGTTAGTGCCGCTCCTCCCATGTCGATAACCCAGCCTGATTGCTTTGTAAATGGCAGAGTCGCTAACAAGAGTTCCACCACTGTATCTGCGGCGCACATATAAAGATAACAATACAATTCCCCTATCAGTTGACCTGGTTTCTCTTCAGTTAGTAAGCTTCTGCCTCTGGAGTGCAATTGAGTGGGCCATGGTCTTTATAAAGCCAATACTAGACAACACGAATGTGGAACACGATGTGAGAGCCATCATCCCTGGTGATTCTTTTTTATTTTTCAGGAAGGAACGACTGCTGCGGCACTGTAGCAATCACAGTTTGTCTTCGGTACAAGTGAGAATGGCAATGATGCTAGTTTGGATGAATTTTCCCACAAAATAGGTGAAAATAGGATTTATTCTATTGTTATTAACAAAATAACCTATGCCAAAAATCTGAAAAATATCAATGGGCTTGCTTTGTTTTGTTCCTTGGCCTGATTTGACCCTGTATGGCTCCCTCCCTCGCTGCACAACATGGATATGGTATGAGGTCAGGCTAATCGATCTGCTTTGATATTTTATAGACCCCCCACCTCCTCCTCCTCCACCTCCCCCACTGTGTGAGCTGCTGCTCGAGTATTTCCTCATTGCAGGATTACTGATGTTATCCACCTTTTTTTCCACAAGGGCTCTTAAACAGACACTTGTCCTCAGCCCCTGACCAAGGACATAAATAGATCAAATAGGCTGTGTTTACACAGGTAACCCAATTCTGATCTTCTTTTCACTAATTGGTCTTTTGACTAATCAGATCAGATCTGAAAAATATCTGACGTGAAAAGATCTGATGTGAATTCATTGAATTATTAATTGATGTGAAAAATACATGCATTTGTTTCCATAGCCATCATTCTGTCATTTATCCATGAATTAATACAGAGCATCTGGGTGAGGAATACATCTGGCATAATATTAACCACAGCTCAAGTAATTCAAACAGCCCTACTGGGCATTTCACCCAGATACTGGATCCAAAATGATAAAACAATGTCAGAGTTTGCAGACTCAATAACACTTAGAGGGATATAGGAAAACAAGTGTGCCATACATGGCAGAAAAGTCTGGCAGATTACAGGAGATTTTCTGGCCCTCGGGACTTCTCACTCAACTGATGTTGACAAAGCAGAGCCGATGGAGGTTGAGTGGTAAAAAATCTATTGGAAAGAGAAAGCATTCAAGTATGCAGGCCTGTATATGATAGCATTTGATATGTGCTCTTTGTAGGGTTTTCTCGCTCCCCGTGCCAAGGGTTGTGTAGCCATAAATTATTCAACAGTCAAATCCAAAAATCTACTAAATAAAATCATTTGTTTCCCCAAACTGTACTTCACAAAAAGGTTGTTTATAACGATGGTAAACCACATCTCTCAGTGCTGCTAGCAATCAATAGTCTGATGCAATCCTAAAGGCCCTTCATCATAACTCCATTCTACTGAGTGGACCAGTCCACCTTAACACAGGCTACAGTGGAGACATAGAGACATATGTGCATCTCCATCCACTGTTCAAGTTCTTTCCAATTACCAGGACCTCAAGAATTCTCCTGTAGTTTTGAATCAAACATTTTTAAAAAGCTCCCAAAAATGTGAATGCTTGTCAAATATTTCATTCTCTATAGTTTCAATTTAATAGCTAATTTATTTATTTATTTGTTTTATTGTTGACTGCCAAGTAAAATTCTTATCCTCAGATGACGAAGGGTGATGAAGATGAAGGTGATGATGTCAGTAATAGTTTTGAAGGCTCCAGTGCTGATGACACTGATGTCATCCACCAGGCTCTCCTTCTCCTCTCTTCCTCCTCCTCCTCCTCCTCCCCAGATCCAGTGCTCTTCATCAGCTGTGTCTGGGTCGTTGTCTGTGTCTGTGTCTGTGTCTGTTTCTGGGTCTGGGTCTTTGTCTGTGTCTGGGTCTGGGTCTGTGTCTGGGTCTGTGTCTGGGTCTGTTTCTGTGTCTGGGTCTGTGTCTGATCCTGGGTCTGTGTCTTCTTTGTCTGGGTCTGGATCTGGGTCTGTTTCTGTGTCTGTGTCTGTCTGTTTCTGTGCCTGGGTCTGTTTCTGTGTCTGGGTCTGTGTCTGGGTCTGTTTCTGTGTCTGTGTCTGTGTCTGGGTCTGGGTCTGGGTCTGGGTCTGTTTCTGTGTCTGGTTCTGGGGCCCAGGCTTGTAATTAGTGCTGTGAATCCCTTCCTTCCTGCCTGCAGCCAGATATGGCTGGTGCTGGTGCTGGTGCTACAGCCTTATTCATCTCCATACTGGAAGTCAATAGGCCTCTGCTCTAATGGGGAATGATTAAAGAGTAGAGGAGCCAGTAGAACTTACTCAGCGAAAGTTCAGAAAGTGCAGCCAGTCCGTGACTGAACATGGCTCCATTCATAATGCACAAGGACAGGAGAGGAGAGAATTGGAGAGGATGTGAGAGGAGAGGCAAGAAGAGGACAGGAAGGGAGAATGGGTGAGAGGAGGGGAAAGGAGAGGAGGAGAGGAGGGGAGAAGGGGTGGGAGGAGAGGAGAATGGGTGAGAGGGGAGGAGGGGAGAGGAGAGGAGAGAACTGTAGAGGACTGGAGAGGAGAGGATTGTAGAGGACGGGAGAGGAGAGGATTGTAGAGGACGGGAGAGGAGAGGATTGTAGAGGACGGGAGAGGAGAGGATTGTAGAGGACGGGAGAGGAGAGGATTGTAGAGGACGGGAGAGGAGAGGATTGTAGAGGACGGGAGAGGAGAGGGAGAGAGAGAGTAGAGGACGGGAGAGGAGAGTAGAGGAGGGGAGAGGAGAGTAGAGAGAGGAGGGGAGAGGATAGGAGAGGAGATTAGAGGAGGGGAGAGGAGAGAACTGGAGAGGACTGGAGAGGAGAGGATTGTAGAGGACGGGAGAGGAGAGGATTGTAGAGGACGGGAGAGGAGAGGAGAGAAGAGAGTAGAGGACGGGAGAGGAGAGTAGAGGAGGGGAGAGGAGAGTAGAGTAGAGGAGGGGAGAGGATAGGAGAGGAGAGGAGAGTAGAGGAGGGGAGAGGATAGGAGAGGAGATTAGAGGAGGGGAGAGGACAGGAGAGGAGAGGAGATTAGAGGAGGGGAGAGCAAAGGGGAAGGAAAAGAAAAGGAGAGGAGATGGCTTTTAGCTGGATCTATCTGAGGAGAACACGCTACAACTGGAGCCTCCCTCCCTCCGCTGGCCCTACCACCTCAATATGACACAATAACTACATTAGCTCTGATCAAAGTTCATAGGCGTTATGCAAGCTACAATATATGCTGCCTATATATCTGCCTTTATTTGGTTTTTTTTATGGTATTAAAATAATTATTCACTTTGAATGTAATGACTCATCTATTAACAGGGCTGGTGTTATGAGAGGAGGGATACCTCAGGGACCTCGTTCTTTCTTCCTACCGCTGGGTTCCTGGAGGAGGGAGGGAGGGTGGCGGGAGGCCTGTGGTACAGTTTAGTACGTAGATAGGTTTCACTGTTAGGATCAGACCAGATCAGCCCTACAACAGGAGCCAACGTGGCTAATTTACATATCTTTGAAGAAAATGGGACCTCTGTGTTGAGCAGCTAAAATGGCAGGCAGAAATAGAGAAAGAGATAGAAAGAGTCACACTGGCTGACTGACTGGCTGGCTGGCTATTCCAGCTGCACTGATTTACAAGTCTATCATCAAACTCTATGTCTACCATAACGCCTCTGACTTTCATGGGCAGGCTTTTCTTTTCTCCCTGGTTAGCTGCATTTTGCATATGTGGCGGCTCTCATATGTTGCACTCTCAGGAAACATTTGTTATGATTTAAGAGGACCCTGCAGCAGTGTATACTGCACCTGTCACTATCTGATTATTGTATAGCCAGTGCATTGTTCTCTGGCATTTAATTAGTAATTACATGGTAGCAATTTGCATTTTGTAATACTTCTTTTATGTGATTGACATGAAAAAAGGAAAACATATTTTGTTTAAAATTCTCCAATGCATTGCTTTTGATCTGAATCCAACTGTATTATTTTGGAGCAATTGTGTAGACGAGCCTATCTTATCTCAGCGTCAACCTATTTTAATGTAAACAGGGAAAGCACTTTGGAGCAGAAATCTTCTTTCTTATTAAGAACTATTATCATTCTTTGAACATGTCCAGAGCAATGCCATCATACGTCATTAACACAGGAGGACTATTTTATTACTCCAACGGATTCCATGCAAGCATCATTCCCCACATTTTTCTGCATCCATGGGCATAGCTCAGGAAGAACATAATCCGGAATGAGAAGGCTCTGTGGCCTACAGTGCAAACAGGATAAAGCAATGACAAATTCTGGACCTGAGGACTTACGGAGAGCACGGGAAAAGGAGATTAAGAGGAACACCATTGTTTACCTCCTCCAAGGTGCAGGGCACTTTGTTGTTTATAAATGTTGCTAGCTCTTATTGGTTACCTCGCAGGCTTTTGGAATGAGGAAGGGGGATAAGACTTGAGGAAGGACTCAGGAGGGGGTTCGATACAACTTTAATAATGCGTGGCAGGGGCTAAATGAGCCATTCTGCGGTACTCTAAGGCATCTCTGCCCCACCCATCCCCCCTCACGGTATCATGCCCTGAATTATTAAGAGTGTTGTTTGCCCTTATTGCATTGCAGCAATGTGCCTTGTCGCTAGAACAAGGATCTCCGAGCTGCATTGCTCTGGAGCTCTGTGCTCCAGCTCCCCACCTTCATCTGCATTGTCAGGGGAGCACATGTGAGAGCAGTGGCCAGGGAAGGACACACACACACACACACACACACTCATAAGCAGATAAACACTGCACATTTTGGTTCATTAAAATAAATCTCACCCAACACCTAAACTATTGAAACACTTTTGACAATAATTGACAGATACATTTTCTTTTCTTTTTTTTACTTCATTCAATGCTTTGTATTGTGCTACAAATGACTACTACTACACTGCATGCTCCAAATCCCTCATGATGTCTTTCTGTGTGTGTCACATACCGATCCAGAGGAGGATCACGCCAGGCACACTCAGTCGAAGAGACGGCATCACTCACTTAATAAAACAACCACCCCACCACCCCATCACCATCACATCACCATCACATGTGCCTTGACCATTACGTTCTGTTAGAAGCTTCCTGTCAAATGCCCTGTTCTGATATGTAACAGAAACATATATAAAGATAGCGATGAAAAATGTCATTTGAAGGTCTGGATAATAACATTGTGGAGACCGACACCAATGATGTAGAAAGGATACAGGCTGCTACCCAACCCAACCCAACCCCCCCCTGCCTGCCCCCACCCCCCCCCCCCACACACCTCCTTCTCTACATTTTAATCACACAATTAATAATTAATCAGAGGTTGGCCTCGATAATGTTGAGTCTGCAGGAAAGATAGAAGCACACAACTGCTGAGAGGACCTAACAGAAAAAAGACATGGGCACCAAAAACAGAATATCAACTCTTTAACACAGACGGACCAAAAACCACATGTCACCAGATTAAAGAATGAACACATGTTATTAAATGGAAGAAATGCTCCACATGCTCTTTTTAAATAGTGGAACTATGAGTTGAAATCAAATGGTTTTTTTAGCACCTTGCTTTCTGGCTGCATTTCAGAGGCAGTTACAGAGAAGAATGTGACATGAACTGCCTCGAGCCTTCCTCTGTTTATGAATATGTAGCTAGAGGGATACTGTATTGATTGCTTGATTGCTTGATTTTCCCTACGCTTTAAATTCCTCTGTAGTGAAGTGGTGTCAGAACTGAGGAGAGAGCCAACACTCAGTCACAGGACCACAATGTCGTCTTCTTTCTTCTCAGAGAAGTATTACATCATCTTTCTGTACTCCAAAGTTATGACTGTAACATGTGTTGGAGACTGAGGCAGTTAAAGGTTGACTGTAGTAATAAGGGCTACTGTCAGTAACAGTAACCCTTTATCTCATGCTGCATAGTGAAGTGCTATGTACTTATTTCCAATATGTCCACCCCATCCCCAGCCCACTGTATTTAGGAAGAACATGACACTGTATCAGAGGATGATAGAAGCACTTGTGCTGCTACTCGCTGGGGAAGGTCCCTCTCTTAATTAGCAGTAGGAGCTCATTGATGCTGCTCCCGGCCTGCAGTGTATCTCTCTCTCTCTCTCTCTCTCCCCTCTCCCCCTCTCTCTCTCTCTTGACTCTCTCTCTCTCTCTCTCTCTCTCTCTTAAAGGTCTCTCTCTCTCTCTCTCTCTCTCTCTCTCCCCTCTCTCTCAGTCCCTCTCTCTCTCTCTCTCCCCCTCTCTCCCCCTCTCTAACCCTCTCTCTCTCTCCCCCTCTCTCCCCCTCCCTCTCTTGGAGACTCTCTCCCCCTCTCTCTAACCCCCTGTGTTGGAGACTCTCCCCCTCTTAAAGGTCTCTCCCCCTCTCTCCCCCTCTCTCTCTCTCCCCTCTCTCCCCCTCTCTCTCTCTCCCCCAGTCTCTCTCTTGACTCTCTCTGTCTTGGAGACTCTCCCCCTCTCTCCCCCTCTCTCTCTCTCCCCCTCTCTCCCCCTCCCTCTTCTCCCCCTCTCTCTCTCTCATGTCTCTGAGGCCTCTCTCTCTCTCTGTCTCTCTCCCCCTCTCCCCCCTCTCTCTCTCTCCCTCTCTCCCCCTCTGGAGACCCCCTCTCTCTCTCTCTCTCTCTCTCTCTCTCTCTCTCTCTCTCTCTCTCTCCCCCTCTCTCCCCCTCTCTCTCTCTCTCTCTCTCTCTCTCTCTCTCTCTCGAAGGAAGAACTCTCTCTCTCTCTCTCTCCCTCTCTCTCTCTCTCTCTCTCTCAGTCTCTCTCTCTATCTCTCTCACTCTCTCTCTCTCTCTCTCTCTCTCTCTCTCTCTCTCCCTCTCTCTCTCACTCACTCACTCACTCACTCACTCACAGACACACACTTGCACACACGCTCTTGAAAAAGAATGGGTGAAAAAAATTGAGTGAACCCTGGATGGCAACAGCAAAGCAATCACAGCGTAGCAATGCCCCCCACGCCTGGCCCATTAATAACAGTAATACACACACCGCGCCCTAGCCACCTCCACCGCCAGCCGCCGAGAGCACCACTGACACTTTAATGGGCATTTTTTACTTTTGTTTTTAAATAATGCATGTGTTGCTTGTCAGCACTGCTTCCAGTTTCCCCCACCTCCCCTTTGCAGCATTCTTTTGTGCAGAAATTACAATGGGGACCGGCGTTCATCATACTTGGTGACGTGTAGTAGTGTGTGTGTGTAAATCATATGTTGTGGGGACCTTAGTGTTAGTGTGTGTGTGAATCATATGTTGTGGGGACCTTAGTGTTAGTGTGTGGGCTGGCTCCTCGGCTGCTGCAGGGGCCTAACTTAAGAGTGGTTCTCTCCTCTCCAGGCAGAAGCTCTTCATACACAGCAGCCGTGTCACTGTGGCCAGGTCTGGAGGCGGAGGTCCGAGGGCCGGGCTTACATGTCTCATACAGGGTTGCCAATGTTGTGGTCTGACTGTCCTCACATGGAGAGTGTGCTAATGGGGGTGGTAATGCGACTAAGGGGGGTGGAGGATGGAGGGAACGGGAGTTCGAGGGTCAAGGAGTTTGACTACCTGTGTTGATGGAACAAGGACTAACCAGAGCTGTATGTAACATACTGTATGGGGGCGGCAGGGTAGCCTAGTGGTTAGAGCATTGGACTAGTAACCGGAAGGTTGCAAGTTCAAACCCCCGAGCTGACAAGGTACAAATCTGTCGTTCTGCCCCTGAACAGGCAGTTAACCCACTGTTCCTAGGCAGTCATTGAAAATAAGAATTTGTTCTTAACTGACTTGCCTAGTTAAATAAAGGTAAAATAAAATTTAAAAAATGAGGCACTGTCATGGGTGGCTTTGTACAGACTTTCTCTGACAGATCTCTCCTTCAGCACACCTCTGATTGTTACACACTGATGTTATCACTGTAAGCATCTCATTAGGCTAGCTGTAGGTTCCGCCATCTGCAGTTGAAACACATGTACTTGTGCTATTGATTTCACAGCAGCTACATTTCCCTGTCCATCATAAACCTCTGAAATCAATATTCATAACAATCAATGTGGTGCTCTCTATTATATTTCTTATTTCTTTCTTTTATTTCAATTTCTGTGGCTGTGCAATGATTTCCTATGATTTAAATTTCCAATCTTGCTAATAAAGCCTAGTACATTGCTGGAGTGTAGTGTAGTCCATTTGAATGACTCTGTGTTTTCTCTCCTCTCTGTTTCTGTCCCTGTAGGAAACACGTTGTGTAAATCAGGAAGTATTGCTGTCTTCGGGAACGTGGTGTACAGCGGGCTGCTCAACGAGCACCTCTGGCATTTAGGAGTTCCCCTCTTCACGAGACTGGTAAGAGCAGCTCTGGCCCCTCACATCACACTTACTTCTCACACTTACCTCCATTTTGTACTGAGCGCCTCACGTGGCTCCGCGGTGCAGCTGAGAATTCAGGTGGATGAATCTCTGCCTGCAGTCTCTTGTGGCTGGGTTTGATGCCCCTACGGTTGAATCTCTGCCTGCAGTCTCTTGTGGCTGGGTTTGATGCCCCTACGGTTGAATCTCTGCCTGCAGTCTCTTGTGGCTGGGTTTGATGCCCCTACTGTTGAATCTCTGCCTGCAGTCTCTTGTGGCTGGGTTTGATGCCCCTACTGTTGAATCTCTGCCTGCAGTCTCTTGTGGCTGGGTTTGATGCCCCTACGGTTGAATCTCTGCCTGCAGTCTCTTGTGGCTGGGTTTGATGCCCCTACTGTTGAATCTCTGCCTGCAGTCTCTTGTGGCTGGGTTTGATGCCCCTACTGTTGAATCTCTGCCTGCAGTCTCTTGTGGCTGGGTTTGATGCCCCTACTGTTGAATCTCTGCCTGCAGTCTCTTGTGGCTGGGTTTGATGCCCCTACTGTTGAATCTCTGCCTGCAGTCTCTTGTGGCTGGGTTTGATGCCCCTACTGTTGAATCTCTGCCTGCAGTCTCTTGTGGCTGGGTTTGATGCCCCTACTGTTGAATCTCTGCCTGCAGTCTCTTGTGGCTGGGTTTGATGCCCCTACTGTTGAATCTCTGCCTGCAGTCTCTTGTGGCTGGGTTTGATGCCTCTACTGTTGAATCTCTGCCTGCAGTCTCTTGTGGCTGGGTTTGATGCCCCTACGGTTGAATCTCTGCCTGCAGTCTCTTGTGGCTGGGTTTGATGCCCCTACTGTTGAATCTCTGCCTGCAGTCTCTTGTGGCTGGGTTTGATGCCCCTACGGTTGAATCTCTGCCTGCAGTCTCTTGTGGCTGGGTTTGATGCCCCTACTGTTGAATCTCTGCCTGCAGTCTCTTGTGGCTGGGTTTGATGCCCCTACTGTTGAATCTCTGCCTGCAGTCTCTTGTGGCTGGGTTTGATGCCCCTACTGTTGAATCTCTGCCTGCAGTCTCTTGTGGCTGGGTTTGATGCCCCTACTGTTGAATCTCTGCCTGCAGTCTCTTGTGGCTGGGTTTGATGCCCCTACTGTTGAATCTCTGCCTGCAGTCTCTTGTGGCTGGGTTTGATGCCCCTACTGTTGAATTTCTGCCTGCAGTCTCTTGTGGCTGGGTTTGATGCCCCTACTGTTGAATCTCTGCCTGCAGTCTCTTGTGGCTGGGTTTGATGCCCCTACGGTTGAATCTCTGCCTGCAGTCTCTTGTGGCTGGGTTTGATGCCCCTACTGTTGAATCTCTGCCTGCAGTCTCTTGTGGCTGGGTTTGATGCCCCTACTGTTGAATCTCTGCCTGCAGTCTCTTGTGGCTGGGTTTGATGCCCCTACTGTTGAATCTCTGCCTGCAGTCTCTTGTGGCTGGGTTTGATGCCCCTACTGTTGAATCTCTGCCTGCAGTCTCTTGTGGCTGGGTTTGATGCCCCTACTGTTGAATCTCTGCCTGCAGTCTCTTGTGGCTGGGTTTGATGCCCCTACTGTTGAATCTCTGCCTGCAGTCTCTTGTGGCTGGGTTTGATGCCCCTATTGTTGAATCTCTGCCTGCAGTCTCTTGTGGCTGGGTTTGATGCCCCTACTGTTGAATCTCTGCCTGCAGTCTCTTGTGGCTGGGTTTGATGCCCCTACTGTTGAATCTCTGCCTGCAGTCTCTTGTGGCTGGGTTTGATGCCCCTACTGTTGAATCTCTGCCTGCAGTCTCTTGTGGCTGGGTTTGATGCCCCTACTGTTGAATCTCTGCCTGCAGTCTCTTGTGGCTGGGTTTGATGCCCCTACTGTTGAATCTCTGCCTGCAGTCTCTTGTGGCTGGGTTTGATGCCCCTACGGTTGAATCTCTGCCTGCAGTCTCTTGTGGCTGGGTTTGATGCCCCTACTGTTGAATCTCTGCCTGCAGTCTCTTGTGGCTGGGTTTGATGCCCCTACTGTTGAATCTCTGCCTGCAGTCTCTTGTGGCTGGGTTTGATGCCCCTACTGTTGAATCTCTGCCTGCAGTCTCTTGTGGCTGGGTTTGATGCCCCTACTGTTGAATCTCTGCCTGCAGTCTCTTGTGGCTGGGTTTGATGCCCCTACTGTTGAATCTCTGCCTGCAGTCTCTTGTGGCTGGGTTTGATGCCCCTACTGTTGAATCTCTGCCTGCAGTCTCTTGTGGCCCCTTTGATGCCCCTACGGTTGAATCTCTGCCTGCAGTCTCTTGTGGCTGGGTTTGATGCCCCTACTGTTGAATCTCTGCCTGCAGTCTCTTGTGGCTGGGTTTGATGCCCCTACGGTTGAATCTCTGCCTGCAGTCTCTTGTGGCTGGGTTTGATGCCCCTACTGTTGAATCTCTGCCTGCAGTCTCTTGTGGCTGGGTTTGATGCCCCTACTGTTGAATCTCTGCCTGCAGTCTCTTGTGGCTGGGTTTGATGCCCCTACGGTTGAATCTCTGCCTGCGGTCTCTTGTGGCTGGGTTTGATGCCCCTACTGTTGAATCTCTGCCTGCGGTCTCTTGTGGCTGGGTTTGATGCCCCTACGGTTGAATCTCTGCCTGCAGTCTCTTGTGGCTGGGTTTGATGCCCCTACTGTTGAATCTCTGCCTGCAGTCTCTTGTGGCTGGGTTTGATGCCCCTACTGTTGAATCTCTGCCTGCAGTCTCTTGTGGCTGGGTTTGATGCCCCTACTGTTGAATCTCTGCCTGCAGTCTCTTGTGGCTGGGTTTGATGCCCCTACTGTTGAATCTCTGCCTGCAGTCTCTTGTGGCTGGGTTTGATGCCCCTACTGTTGAATCTCTGCCTGCAGTCTCTTGTGGCTGGGTTTGATGCCCCTACTGTTGAATCTCTGCCTGCAGTCTCTTGTGGCTGGGTTTGATGCCCCTACTGTTGAATCTCTGCCTGCAGTCTCTTGTGGCTGGGTTTGATGCCCCTACTGTTGAATCTCTGCCTGCAGTCTCTTGTGGCTGGGTTTGATGCCCCTACTGTTGAATCTCTGCCTGCAGTCTCTTGTGGCTGGGTTTGATGCCCCTACGGTTGAATCTCTGCCTGCAGTCTCTTGTGGCTGGGTTTGATGCCCCTACTGTTGAATCTCTGCCTGCAGTCTCTTGTGGCTGGGTTTGATGCCCCTACTGTTGAATCTCTGCCTGCAGTCTCTTGTGGCTGGGTTTGATGCCCCTACTGTTGAATCTCTGCCTGCAGTCTCTTGTGGCTGGGTTTGATGCCCCTACTGTTGAATCTCTGCCTGCAGTCTCTTGTGGCTGGGTTTGATGCCCCTACTGTTGAATCTCTGCCTGCAGTCTCTTGTGGCTGGGTTTGATGCCCCTACTGTTGAATCTCTGCCTGCAGTCTCTTGTGGCCGGGTTTGATGCCCCTACGGTCGAATCTCTGCCTGCAGTCTCTTGTGGCTGGGTTTGATGCCCCTACTGTTGAATCTCTGCCTGCAGTCTCTTGTGGCTGGGTTTGATGCCCCTACGGTTGAATCTCTGCCTGCAGTCTCTTGTGGCTGGGTTTGATGCCCCTACTGTTGAATCTCTGCCTGCAGTCTCTTGTGGCTGGGTTTGATGCCCCTACTGTTGAATCTCTGCCTGCAGTCTCTTGTGGCTGGGTTTGATGCCCCTACGGTTGAATCTCTGCCTGCAGTCTCTTGTGGCTGGGTTTGATGCCCCTACTGTTGAATCTCTGCCTGCAGTCTCTTGTGGCTGGGTTTGATGCCCCTACGGTTGAATCTCTGCCTGCAGTCTCTTGTGGCTGGGTTTGATGCCCCTACTGTTGAATCTCTGCCTGCAGTCTCTTGTGGCTGGGTTTGATGCCCCTACTGTTGAATCTCTGCCTGCAGTCTCTTGTGGCTGGGTTTGATGCCCCTACGGTTGACATCTTGTTATCTGAAGTTGTAATATGCTCCACTATATGAAAGTCCTGCACAGTAAGTTTTAAGTCAAGGAATCCCCACCACATCTAAGCCATTTGTTGTATTTCATTCTTTTGAAAGGCTTTGGTTCCTCTAAAGGTTTGAGCTGAAGCTAAGAAAGCCCCATGTGAGTAGAAGTGAAGACGTCAACAGTCTTCTACATTCCTCTCTGGCCCTAGATACAGAGGTGAAGGCATATGTGGTTCTCCTTTTTCTCTGCCTTTCAGGTTCTTATAGAGAGAGAGAGTCTAGTTTCCTTTGGGAAAAGAGCATAACCAGCTAAATAATTCATGAAATGTAGTTTCATGCAGACAGCCTAAATGAAAATTACAAGATTATAATTAAGGGCTTGAGAGTACAAGTTGATACTTGGGTTAAGAATGAATGATAAGTATTTACCCGTTCTGTCAAAAGGAAATTTCATGTTGGTTTAGACTTGGATATAATAGTACTTTGGAATCGGCTGATGTCAGTTAGCATACAGGCTTTCAGTAATGTCACACAGGGATAAGAAATGTTGACAAACTCAGGATGGGTAACTTGTTATATGTTGTAAGTTAATTGATTTTCTGTTCATTTTCAACGTTATTATGTATCTTTACAATTGGATAGATTTATCATGCTTCTGTCAGTTAAGAACCATGACTGTATATGAGTCGGCTCTGTTACCAAAATGGCAGGAATCCAAAACTGTGGAAGTGAGGGATTGCAGAGCCATCCTCATGAGAGAACTATGAACCAAATATTGTGGCTCCAGGGCAAACACAATGCTGGAGATCATTTTCTCTCCAAGACTTCTCTCCGCATGGTGGCGTGTGCTGAGCTGAAGCCTTTGAAGGATGAGGAAGTGACAAAGACATCAAACAGCCTACCTGTCAGAGAGGTGGCTTTCACTTCCCTTTTAAAAGGGGTTTAATGCACTGAAAAGGTGTCTCTATTGTTCTTGGCCGATGGGGAGAAGGGGACAACACAACAGTTCCTCAGGGTCCACCAGTCACTGACAATAATACTGACGCTTCAGACTTTCAAGTATCACTAACCGGTCAGTATTTATCCTACAAAATCTACACAGTTTCAGAATTTCACTAAGTATACTTATTTTACAATTGTAGTATTGTTGCATTTACAACACCAGAAACGATTTGGAAGGCTTGCTCTGCTTTTTCTCTCTCTCTCTCTCTCTCTCTCTCTCTCTCTCTCTCAATATAAACCAACTCACTCACTCACTCACTCACACACTCACTCACTCACTCACTCACTCACTCACTCACTCACTCACTCACTCACACACACTCAAATCAAAGTGTATTTGTCACGTTGGCTGAATACAACAGGTGTACCTGTTACAGTGAAATGCTTACTTACAGGCTCTAACCAATAGTGCAGTTTTAATAATAATAATAATAATAATAATAATAACAGTAGCGAGGCTATAACAGTAGCGAGGCTATATGCAGTAGCGAGGCTATATACAGTAGCGAAGCTATAACAGTAACAAGGCTATATACAGTAGCGAGGCTATAACAGTAGCAGGCTATAACAGTAGCTAGGCTATATACAGTAGCGAGGCTACAACAGTAGCGAGGCTATATACAGTAGCGAGTCTATAACAGTAGCGAGGCTATAACAGTAGCGAGGCTATAACAGTAGCGAGGCTATAACAGTAGCGAGGCTATATACAGTAGTGAGGCTATATACAGTAGCGAGGCTATATTCAGGAGCCAGGCTATATACAGTAGCGAGGCTATAACAGTAGCGAGGCTAAATACAGTAGCGAGGCTATGACAGTAGCGGGGCTATATACAGTAGCGAGGCTATAACCGTAGCGAGGCTATATACAGTAGCGAGGCTATAACAGTAGAGAGGGTATATACAGTATCGAGGCTATAACAGTAACGAGGCTATATACAGTAGCGAGGCTATAACACAGCGAGGCTATATACAGTAGCGAGACTATATACAGTAGCGAGACTATATACAGTATGATGGCTATGCTACAGTAGCGAGGCTATATACAGTAGCGAGGCTATATACAGTAGCGAGGCTATATACAGTAGCGAGGCTATAACAGTAGAGAGGCTATATACAGTAGCGAGGCTATGTACAGTAGCGGGCTATATACAGTAGCGGAGCTATATACAGTAGCGAGGCTATATACAGTAGCGAGGCTATAACAGTAGGGGCTATATACAGTAGCGAGGCTATATACAGTAGCGAGCTATAACAGTAGCGAGGCTATAACAGTAGCGAGGCTATAACAGTAGCGAGGCTATATACAGTAGCGAGGCTACAACAGTAGCGAGGCTATATACAGTAGCGAGGCTATAACAGTAGCGAGGCTATAACAGTAGCGAGGCTATATCTCAGTAGCGAGGCTATATACAGTAGCGAGTATATACAGTAGCGAGGCTATATTCAGGAGCCAGGCTATATACAGTAGCGAGGCTATAACAGTAGCGAGGCTATATACAGTAGCAGGCTATGACAGTAGCAATATACAGTAGAGGCTATAACAAGCGAGGCTATATGTAGCGAGGCTATAACAGTAGAGAGGGTATATACAGTAGCGAGGCTATAACAGTAACGAGGCTATATACAGTAGCGAGGCTATAACTGTAGCGAGGCTATAACAGTAGCGAGACTATATACAGTAGCGAGGCTATGTACAGTAGCTCTATATACAGTAGCGAGTTATATACAGTAGCGAGGCTATATACAGTAGCGAGGCTATAACAGTAGCGAGGCTATATACAGTAGCGAGGCTATAACAGTAGCGAGGCTATATACAGTAGCAAGGCTATATACAGTAGCGAGGCTATATACAGTAGCGAGGCTATATACAGTAGTGAAGCTATATACAGTAGCGAGGCTATACAGTAGCGAGGCTATATACAGTAGCGAAGCTATGTACAGTAGCGAGGCTATAACAGTAGCGAGGCTATATACAGTAGTGAGGCTATAACAGTAGTGAGGCTATATACAGTAGCGAGGCTATAACAGTAGCGAGGCTATATACAGTAGCGAGGCTATAACAGTAGCGAGGCTATAACAGTAGCGAGGCTATATACAGTAGCGAGGCTATATACAGTAGCGAGGCTATATACAGTAGCAAAGCTATATACAGTAGCGAGGCTTTAACAGTAGCGAAGCTATATACAGTAGCGAGGCTATAACAGTAGCGAGGCTATATACAGTAGCGAGGCTATAGACAGTAGCGAGGCTATATACAGTAGCGAAGCTATATACAGTAGCGAGGCTATAACAGTAGCGAAGCTATATACAGTAGCGAGGCCATAACAGTAGCGAGGCTATATACAGTAGCGAGGCTATATACAGTAGCGAGGCTATAACAGTAGCGAGGCTATATACAGTAGCGAGGCTATATACAGTAGCGAGGCTATATACAGTAGCGAGGCTATAACAGTAGCGAGGCTATATACAGTAGCGAGGCTATATACAGTAGCGAGGCTATAACAGTAGCGAGGCTATAACAGTAGCGAGGCTATATACAGTAGCGAGGCTATAACAGTAGCGAGGCTATATACAGTAGCAAGGCTATATACAGTAGCGAGGCTATATACAGTAGAGAGGCTATATACAGTAGCGAGGCTATAACAGTAGCGAGGCTATATACAGTAGCGAGGCTATATACAGTAGCGAGGCTATATACAGTAGCGAGGCTATATACAGTAGCGAGGCTATATACAGTAGCGAGGCTATATACAGTAGCGAGGCTATAACAGTAGCGAGGCTATATACAGTAGCGAGGCTATATACAGTAGCGAGGCTATAACAGTAGTGAGGCTATATACAGTAGCGAGCTATAACAGTAGCGAGGCTATAACAGTAGCGAGGCTATATACAGTAGCGAGGCTATAACAGTAGTGAGGCTATAACAGTAGTGAGGCTATAACAGTAGCGAGGCTATATACAGTAGCGAGGCTATATACAGTAGCGAGGCTATAACAGTAGCGAGGCTATATACAGTAGCGAGGCTATAACAGTAGCGAGGCTATATTGAGTAGCGAGGCTATATACAGTAGCGAGGCTATAACAGTAGTGAGGCTATATACAGTAGTGAGGCTATATACAGTAGCGAGGCTATAACAGTAGCGAGGCTATAACAGTAGCGAGGCTATAACAGTAGTGAGGCTATATACAGTAGCGAGGCTATAACAGTAGCGAGGCTATAACAGTAGCGAAGCTATAACAGTAGTGAGGCTATAACAGTAGCGAGGCTATATACAGTAGCGAGGCTATATACAGTAGCGAGGCTATAACAGTAGCGGGCTATATACAGTAGCGAATATAACAGTAGTGAGGCTATAAAGTAGCAGCAGAAGCTGTAACAGTAGTGAGGCTATAACAGTAGCTATAACAGTAGCTTTTTATTCGGCTATAACAGTAGTGAGGCTATAACAGTAGCGAGGCTATAACAGTAGTGAGGCTATAACAGTAGCGAGGCTATATACAGTAGCTTCCTATATACAGGACAGGCTATAAATGGATGCTATAACAGTAGCGGTTCTCATATCAGAGACAACTATATACAGTAGCTGTCCCTATATACAGAACCTAAAACAGTAGTGAGGCTAATACAAATAATAGAGCTATAGAATAGCCCAGTCTACTCACACCCTGACCAAACCTAAAAGTAGAGACAGTAACAGGATATACAGGGCGTGATAACAGGGACACAATGGCACTGGTTAGTTGGGCTAATTGAGGTAGTATGTACATGAATGTATAGTTAAAGTGACTATGCATATATGATAAACAAAGAGTAACAGCAGCGTAAAAGAGGGGTTGGGGGTGGCACACAATGCAAATAGTCCGGGTAGCCATTTGATTGCCTGTTCAGGAGTCTTATGGCTTAAAGGTAAAAAATGTTGAGAAGCCTTTTGGTCCTAGACTTGGCGCTCCGGTACCGCTTGCCATGCAGTAGTAGAGAGAACAGTCTTTGACTGGGGTGGCTGGGGTTTTGACAAGTTTTAGGGCCTTTCCTCTGACACCTGGTGTAGAGGTCCTGGATGGCAAGCAGCTTAGTTCCAGTGATGTACTGGGCCGTACACACTACCCTCTGTAGTGCCTTGCAGTCGAGGGCCTTGCAGTTGCCATACCAGGCAGTGATGCAACCAGTCAGGATGCTCTCAATGATGCAGCTGTAGAACCTTTTGAGGATCTTAGGACCCATGCCAAATACTTGTAGTTTCCTGAGGGGGAATAGGCTTTGTCGTGCCCTCTTCATGGCTGTCTTGGTGTGTTTGGACCATTCTAGTTTGTTGATGATGTGGACACCAAGGAACTTGAAGCTCTCAACCTGCTCCACTACAGCCCCGTCGATGAGAATGGGGGCGTGCTCGCACCTCCTTTTCCTGTAGTCCCACAATCATTGCCTTTGTCTTGGTTACGTTGAGGGATAGGTTGTTATTCTGGCACCACCCGGCCAGGTCTCTGACCTCCTCCCTATAGGCTGTCTCGTCATTGTCGGTGATCAGGCCTACCACTGTTGTGTTGTCTGCAAACTTAATGATGGTGTTGGAGTCATGCCTGGCCACGCAGTCATGGGTGAACAGGGAGAACAGGAGGGGACTGAGCACGCACCCCTGAGGGGCTCTAGTGTTGAGGATCAGCGTGCCAGATGTGTTGCCACCTACCCTCACCACCTGGGGGCGGCCCATCAGGAAGTCCAGGATCCAGTTGCAGAGGGAGGTGTTTAGTCCCAGGATCCTTAGCTTAGTGATGAGCTTTGAGGGTACTATGGTGTTGAACGCTGAGCTGTAGTCAATGAATATCATTCTCACGTAGGTGTTCCTTTTGTCCAGGTGGGAAAGGGCAGTTGGGAGTGCAATAGAGATTGCATCATCTGTGGATCTGTTTGGGTGGTATGCAAATTGCAATAGAGATTGCATCATCTGTGGATCTGTTTGGGTGGTATGCAAATTGGAGTGGGTCTAGGGTTTCTGGGATGATGGTGTTGATGTGAGCTATTACCAGCATTTCAAAGCACTTCATGGCTATGGATGTGACTGCTACAGGTCTGTAGTCATTTAGGCAGGTTGTCTTAGTTTTCTTGGGCACTGGGACTATGGTGGTCTGTTTGAAACATGTTGGTATTACGGACTTGGTCAGCACATGCCCGGAGCACACGTCCTGGTAATCCATCAGGCCGTCTGTTTATAGATCTTACTCACGTCGGCTACGGAGAGCGTGATCACACAGTCATCCAGAGCAGCTGATGCTCTCATGCATGCCTTAGTGTTGCTTGCCTCGAAGCGAGCATAGAAGTGATTTAGCTCATCTGGTAGGCTTGTGTCACTGGGCAGCTCGTGGCTGTGCTTCCCTTTGTAGCCTGTAATAGTTTGCAAGCCCTGCCACATAAGACGAGCGTCGAGCCAGTGTAGTACGATTCAATCTTAGCCCTGTATTGACGCTTTGCCTGTTTGATGGTTCGTCGGAGGGCATAGCAGGATTTCTTATGAGCTTATCCCGCACCTTGAAAGCGGCAGCTCTACCCTTTAGCTTAGTGGAAATATTGCCTGTAATCCATGGCTTCTGGTTGGGGTATGTACGTACAGTCACTGTGGGGATGACGTCCTCGATGCACTTATTGATAAAGCCAGTGACTGATGTGGTGTACTCAATGCCATCTGAAGAATCCTGGTACATGTTCCAGTCTGTCATAGCAAAACAGTCTTGTAGTTTAGCATCTGCTTCATCTGACCACTTTTTTATAGACCGAGTCACTGGTGCTTCCTGCTTTAATTTTTGCTTGTAAGCAGGAATCAGGAGGATAGAATTGTGATCAGATTTACCAAATGGAGGGCGAGGGAGAGCTTTGTACGCGTCTCTGTGTGTGGAGTACAGGTGATCTAGAATTTTTTCCCTCTGGTTGCACATTTAACATGCTGATAGAAATGAGGTAGAACTGATTTAAGTTTCCCTGCATTAAAGTCTTTAGCCACTAGGAGCGCCACCTCTGGGTGAACGGTTTCCTGTTTGCTTATTTCCTTACACAACTGACTGAGTGCGGTCTTAGTGCCTGCATCCGTCTGTGGTGGAAAATAAATACTAAAAGTATAGATGAAAACTCTCTTGGCAAATAGTGTGGTCTCCAGTTATTAAGATTCTCTACTTCAAGTGAGCAAAATCTGGAGACCTCCTTAGATTTCGTGCACCAGCTGTTGTTTACAAATATGCACAGACCGCCCCTCTCGTCTTATTGTGTGTGCAGTTCTATCTAGCCGGTGCAGCTTATATCCCGCTAGCTGAATATCTATGTCGTCATTCAGCCACAATTCAGTGAAACATAAGATATTACAGTTTTTGATGTCCCGTTGGTAGGATATTCATGATCGTACCTCATCTAATATATTGTCCAATGATGGCACTTTGGCTAGTAATATTGATGGTAACGGCAGCTTTCCCACTCGCTTTCTGCAGATCCTTACGAGGCACCCTGCTCTGTGTCCTCTGTACCTGCGTCTCTTCTTCTTGCCAATAACTGGGTTGTTGGCCTTGTCGGGTGTCAGGCGTATGTCCTGTGTGTCCTGCTTATTGAAGAAAAAAATGTTAGTCTAATCCGAGGTGAGTGATCGCTGTCCAAATATCCAGAAGCTCTTTTTTCCATAAAATACAGTGGCAGAAACATTTTGTCCAAAATAAGTTACAAATAACGTGAAAAACCCCCACATAATAGCCCAATTGGTTGGGCGCCCGTAAAACTGCTGCCATTTCTTCCGGTGCCATTTTACACACACACACACACACACACACACACACACACACACACACACACACACACACACACACACACACACACACACACACACACACACACACACACACACACACACACACACACAGGTAGGTAGGTAATGAAGTTAATAGCTACCCTGTCGTGTAGCTTTTCTCCATGTCGTTCCTGCTGTCTGTTCCGGTGCTGCTTGTTGTGGCATTGACTTGACTGCAGTGCTTTGCTCTAAGGACAGAGGAACAGTGTGGACCACTTGTTCATTACAAGGTGTGTTGTGTTGTATTGTGTTGCCGTATACACTGTGACAGCAAGGTGTGGCAGGCAGTGTACAGTACGGTACTCACTGTGCCTGCCTCTCACACAGACAGACACACCAGGTCTGGCCCCGGAGTGATATCAGCATCACACACAGGGGCCCAGGCCCCTCCTCGGTCTCACACAACCCCTAGTTACTGTTGCTGAACACTGCCGAGATGCCACGTGAACACTGCATTATTAACATCAGACTATACAGTACAGTCTGTGTGTGTTGCTGTGTTGGTGAACTCAATGTATGTGTACTGTATGTGTTTTTTGATGTTAGGTTATTTTCTTTCTTTCATTTTGAAAGACTAGTTCATATGTTGGGATTGACAATATGTTTGCTGCAATTGAAATAGAACACCCACTGTCGTTTTTCAGAGAATTTCAGGAGACTTTTAAAGTATATTTCCTTAAAATCCTTCTTTCTGCGGTGGCCTATTTCCCCAGCGCTAAAACCTTTGAGGATGTTTCCACCTGTTCAGAAGTCTTAGTTATGAGTCTGATCCTCCTCATATAGAAATATCAATATCTACCTGTGAATAAAGTACATCTGTGGATCCTTACCAGCTGTTCTTGAAACGCTTTAAAGTGAAGTGTCATTAGAGACAGTCCTTCTACAAGACACAGGATGGAGAATCCTTTCTTCCTGTCTTTGGGTCAACCAGCACAAAGCCCATTAGTTTAAGAGGCTGAGACTAGCCACCATAGACTAATAGAGAAATGGGGCTGGGGTGAGAGAACCATGTCTAGTATATACCAAGACCCTTAAGACCCCGTCCTCAAGGCAGGGGCCTGGGCTGAGTGCTCAGGGACCGTAGCTCAATGCTCTCACTGTAAAGATGAGAAGAACAGGGCATGGACCAACAGCAGATATGGGATATTCCTGCTAACAAGCACTAGGATTACCATGAAATATTAAAAGAAAACTCCACTCAAAAACTATTTTTGGTATTTTTTCATTTGTCCGCTGTTGATACAGTCCCACATTATTTTGCATGTCAGCAGTCAAGTTTTCAAGATATTAGACTTTCAAGAAGCAAAGTGTCACTTGCCACATCATCATGGTGATGTGCTTTTGCATCATCTGTAGCAACAGTGGACTAATGAAAAAAATACCAAAAGTCAATTGGGTGGATTTTTCCTATAAAAGGGGGGAGATCCTGAGCTGAGGGTGGCCATTTTAGGGCTGAATAAAGTGCATTTAAGTCCTTTACTTCCTTCTTTCTCTCTGAAAGCTTTAGGCTCTTGGCTCCATAATGGACATCTGAGTCCCCTGGGGGAGTCTAGACGTTGGTGGGAAATCTAAATGGGGCGGGAAAGCCACTAGCATCCTGGTAAACACTATATAGGATGGAAAAATGGAGCTGGTGAGAGAATAGATGTAGGAGAGTAGGAGGAGAAAAACAACATGTCTCGGCCCAGACGCTCCATCTTCTTCCCAATTCCCTTTCTGTTTCCATTTTCATGGGTAATTGAGGGCTGGAGATCCCTGGAAAGGAGACATGGGGATTATTTGATGCTAAAATGCCTTCAAATTCTCATCTTATTTTCTCCATTCTACCTTTTTTCTAATCCCTAAAACCCCAAGTGCCCTGCGTCTTAGCTTCAGTCTGTGATGCACTCTCTCTCCCCCTCTGCCTGTCTCTTTCCCCCTCCTCCTTCCCTCCATCTTTCTCTCTGTCTCTCCTTTTGCTCCCTCCCTTTCTCTCTTTGCTCCTTCTCTCTCTCTCCTTCCCCTCAGTTATTTATGAGGAGGACTTGAAATAGACTTCAGTATTTGATAAAAGCGTGATCCTTAATCCGAGTTGCCTGAGAAGTGCATTTCATTTTTATTTCCCATCAGAGATTGATGGAGGAGTGGGGGCGCTTACCCACCGTGATTGCTAATGTAAATCCATTGAGTCTGGTGGACATGTAAAAAAGATATGGATGACTTGTATGTTAATGCCCACAATAATAGATTGTGTGTACACAGTGCTGGAGAGGCTCTCTTGCGATCTAGCAATAACAAAAGAACAAAGTAGTGAGAAATGCATTACTTATGCATGAGCTGTATTTGACTGAATATTTGGAGTTCCTAAAATAACCGTCTGGTGTTTTACATTTCAACGATCAATTCCTCATTTTTAAAAGAAAATAAAAGGGGTAAGAAAAAAAACAGTTGATAAATTTAAGATGACAGTAACGCCATATGAACGAGGCCCCTTGTGTACACAATTCGCTCAGAGCCAGCTGCAAACTGCAAATTTAACTCAGCCTCCTTATGTGGCAATTACTGATGGGTAACATAACCTGAATATATCTCTTCTGTTCATTACCACAATGTTCTCTATGGCTGGCAAATGTTCTTTAGGATCCTACAACAAATTAGCTCATCCCCCAGGACGTATTTTATTGGATGATCCGGCAGTGGAGGAAGCCGCAGAAACACTCCAGCTCTCCGCAGTCTGCCCTGGTTGCCACAGGGTTAATATTAAAAGCGTTAGCGCCCAGTCGTGTATTGATGATATGTTTAGAAATTTGCTGAGGCAGGCTCATTGTTACAATGCTGTCTAAAAGATAGGCGAGCCTCCTCCCTCCCTTCCCTCCCCTTAACAGCCGCCAGATGGAGAACACACAAAAGCGTGTCTCTCGGCACCCACACCCACAGCACAGAGCTTCATTCTCACCCTAACCAAATACTTCTTTCATATGCCATACCTACTGCATATGACTACCAACTACAATTTGGTCCATCTGAACCCCCTTGTTTTTTGTTGTTGACCACTCTATTTCTGGTTGATCCTATAGCTGAAACAAGATAGACACACGCACTGAACACACACACACACACACACACACACATCCTTTGCAGAAAAGTAGAAAAGAGTGAGAACAAGCTGATGCTCCTAGTTCCCCTTGGCATACTTTCAGTACATTCAGTCTTTATTGGTGCTCCCTGCAGTGTTTTCTCTCTGCTCCTCATACAGCTGAAGCTGCCATAACTTAAGTACATCGTCTCAGTCAGTCAGAAAGTGAAAAGAGGAGAGTGATCTTCTCACTCCCGCCTCAGATAGCCCGCCACCATCAATAGCATCATCATCAACAGAAAACCCCTTCCCCCCCACCCTGCCGCTCTATCCATCAGCCCCCACCAACCCCCACCACCTCCATCCCCCACCCTGGGATGCTGAATTTTACAGTACCGTCTGTGAGATCCCGATTTGTTCGGCGCGCAGCACAGCACCCCTCTATGCAGAGGAGCACGGCTCCAGTGGAGGAATGCTGGAGGCAGCTGTCAGGCGCAGGCTGCTCCTGCTGTAGTTGAGCCTCCGCGCTGTACTGACTGATTCCACATTCACCAATAAGAGACAGCACAAGCCAAAGAGTGAGAGAAAATCGAGTGGGAGAGGGAGTAGAGAGAGAGCAAGGGAGAGAGGGAGAGAGAGAGAGCAGGATAGAGTGAGAGAAGGAGAGAGAGAGAGCAGGATAGAGAGAGAGAGAAAGTGAGTGGCGTGGAGAGGCAAGAGTATCAAAAGAAAAAGGTTAGAACACCTCCCAAGCTTTCCTCTCTCTCTGTCTGCTTCTTCTCTGTGAGGCTGAAAGAAGAGGAAAAAGGCGGCTTTTGAAAATTGAAGGGCAGAGGAAGAAGAGAAGAGGGGAAAGCTAGTCGAGCCCCATTGAACAGTTGAGAGGGAGGGCTGCCCCAGTGGAAGAGGGACCAGTAAAGCACTCGTTCCAAACGGTCGGACTCGCTTCTCTTCCTGACGCTCAAACTGGCTGGACTTGTCCCGCTGCTCAACCCCACACTCTCCGCCGTGCCTGCACCTCACCTGTCCCACATCCGAAATGATGATGTATTTTTGGGTGAGTACTGTACCACAGAGTTGCTCTCTTTTTGTTGACCATTGTGTTGCCTCGAACTGCAGAGGAGGTAGAGTGTGTGTGTGTGTGTGTGTGTGCTCAGAGATGCGTGTGGTGTGTGTGTGTGTGTGTGTGTGTGTGTGTGTGTGTGTGTGTGTGTGTGTGTGTGTGTGTGTGTGTGAATGCTCAGTGTGTGTGTGTGTGTGTGTGTGTGTGTGTGTGTGTGTGTGTGTGTGTGTGTGTGTGTGTGTGATGTGTTAGGAACATTGCAAAACTACCTAGTCGGTGGTGATTTCATTGGTGCAGTTTTGTCGCAGTTGGTCAAATTGTGTTTGCACACATCTACAATTGTTCCATTTCTCTTCAGTTGTGGTCGGGGTGTGTGTCACACTTACCAAATGCATGAACAGAGCTGATGGTTATTCAACTTTCATGTGTTGTTTTATTGATGGGAGAGCACTGGGTTGTTTAACCATATTTTATAGAAGCCTGCCACTAACCTCCCTTTTCACCTGAGATTTATTCAACCTCCTCACCAAAGATTTATTTAACTGGATGTTATTTTCACCTTACCATATTTCTGCCTCCGTTCACACTCTGCAGACATAGTTAACAATTAAACCAACCGGCATGTATGGACCATTTGAAGCTATATCTGTTTGTTTTGACCAGTTCCTCAAACTGTTGCTGCTACACTTTCGGGGCCACATTTTGGATTCACTGTTTATCTGATATCTTCTTTGAACGTATTTTAAAGGGGTTTTATTTCCCATTTTATCACCCATAGCTTAGTCCTTTTCATTCCACTCTAAAACATTTGGACCATAAATAAGTTGTGTAAAACATACAGTAAGAGTGTGTACAGTGCTTTATCCAGAGGTGCTAATTAATTGTGTATGAGATCATTGGTAATTAGTCAGGTCAGTTGTGTCTGCTGTGTGGTTTTCCATTCCCTCCCCACCACAACCGTCCCCAACTCAATACCCTCTGCTATTCCTCCCTTCTACGTTGAGATGTCTACAGTAATGCAGATTGCAGCTCTTTGCAATTTCCATATTAATTTACAGACATACATTTTTTCACAACCATCCGTACCAAGACACAGTAAACTTAAGGATTTGAAAAAAAGGATTTGAAAAAAACACTTTCCCTCCAATTTTTGCATTCTGATCATAAAGCTATTGAACTGTGGTGGAATTTGGGTTGCGTCTGTTGTATAGTCGGAACGCAGGGCGTGCTTGTGGCTATCGATTGTCAGTTTTGGATTTCAGTGAGGGAGAATCAGCTGTGAGGGAAGATACTCAACTCTACCAGCCTCCAGTTCAGTCCATTCTGAGCCTCAGAATTATTTGTTATTTTCCATTAAAGCAACAGCCAAGTGTATGAATAATACAGAATGTTATATATCAAAAACATGACATAAATTGGAGCCCTAGCTGCTCCCCTACTCCCTCTATAGTACTGCAGTTTAGGCAGAGTAAAACTGTCCGACACAGGCCTACCCAGCAGTCAAAGCAATGAAGTGTTCCTGTGAGGTGCTACGTGCTAACAGGGGTTTGATGCTAATTGGGAAAGGCATCTCCATGTCTTTGAGCGAGCAGGCCTCTTTGAAGGTGTGTGTGTGCCACGGGCTCCCTCGCTCAATCTAGCCTGACTACCCTCCTCTTTCACCGCCACATCTCAGACATTCCCTTCCTGTGCCACACAGCTGCATGCTGGGAGAAGTTGCGGCTTGGGCATGGACAGTTTGGCACAGAGGGGGCCTGGCTGGCACTCCTGGAATCTTTATCTAACCCAGTTAATCTGGGAGAAGATTTACACAATGCTGTGGTGTGTGTTGTTGTCGCCCAGCATTTAGTTACTGTGGCAGGGGAGGGAGGAAGGGAGCGTCTCTCCCATTTGAGGTGCAGGTGTTGAGCATTACCTGTCGTCCCTCCGGAGGACTGTCAGCACTGGATCAGTCTGGGGAACCTGTGAGCTCCCCTCATTAGAATATTTATTCACCAAGCAGATGTTCTTATCCGGGGCAATTACCTTTGGCTTACATTTCCCTGCTGCCCCCTGATATAGATGAATGTGTATCCAAAGACAGGGCCTGGTTATGCAGCATACTCCTGGGTACCACTCACCATCATCTCCTCCTCCCAGAAGTAAATCTCCAAACAGCAACAGACCGTCTGGTCAGTGTTAGTTACTGCCCTCATCTCCCCAACCACCACCTCCACCTCTGTCACTAGAAGTGGAGCAAACCGGAATAATCCTAGAGATGGACGATTGAGAAATGGAGAGGGAGGAATGGATGGGTGGCCATTCTCTTCACTCGTTTGTTCCTTTGCATTAGAAGAGGAGGCAGGAGGGGAGAAAACATGAATGTTTCTGTCTTCCCCTGAATGCCATGAATAATTGAGCAGGGCAGGGTCCTGGCTGCTGAGCAGAGAGCCTGGTAATGGGGGTAGAGCAGAGTGAATATATGGCTGTCTTGGCTGGTGTGGAGCGTTGGTTTACTGTTGACTTCCCCAACACACCACCAACACACTCACTCACGCTACAGATGTAGGATCTTAATTTGAGCCAGTTTACTACAGCAGGAAAATAATCCTGAAGCAACAGGAAATGGGAATTATTATGTGGATTATAATTAATGGACATTTTTGAATGGGTTGATACATTCTTTTGTTAGGGAAAATCAAGTCAAAGTGACCTCAAATACAATACAAGTTTTACATTTCCATTGCAGGAAAGTTCTCCTACAACAGGATGATCAAATTACTGTAATGGCTGTGCCAGTCCCCACCACTGAATCCACCAAATCTTTCAGTATGTTTGACCTACTGTATTTGAATGGTTTGTTTGTGTGTTTGAAACAACATGGGGTTCCATGGCTAGACGATGTCTAATGTGTTGGGGTGATGCATCACGTTACTGAGCCAAGAGGTGATTGGTTGTATTAGATATAAATAAAATAAAACAACTCTGGGAATACTCTGTCCCAATGTTCGTGATTCAGTATTGTAATGGCATCATTATGAAAAGTTAGTGTTACTATGTTTTATCAGGAAAGAAAAGTCTATCAGGAAAAAAGAAATCTGAACAAACTACAGTAGTTTTGAAAGACTCATATTATCCAGAGAGTCATGAAATGAGATTAAAACAGTTACAATATTTGTAGCAAAACGTGCATCTACAATATCTTTATCTGTCTGACTAGTGGAGGCTGTTGAGATGCATGGAGGACTGCAGTGTATGGAAGTAGAGCTGATCAGCCGCTCAGGACGGGAGGCCGGGCAGCAAGTCCAGGCTGCTGGTTTCATATTGCAAGATGAAGTGTCTCTGATCGTTTGTTAATGTATTAATTGATCTGTGTCCTCAGACAGACGAATTAGGAGTAGTGTCATGTAGACTCTTTAGTACTCCCTGAGACGCTTTCATTAGCTGGTGCTAGCCGCCTCTCCTCCACCCCCATCCCAGGCCGCTGTCGCTGTCGCCACACACTTACCTGACGGCCCTAATAACTCTGGACTCTTCTATCTCAGCCGCCAGGAAGAACTTGGGGCTTACATCATCAAACGAGAGGTATTTCCTTTTTAAGGTGAATTTTAGTAGTGCTTCACTTGAAGGGAACTTGTGAAGATGTGAGGTACATAAATCAATATGAAGTTACTCGTAACATGGGATAATGGCGGTTAATAACCATTCATTAACTTTCATAGGCATGTTTTACTATTCACATGACACGCAGACACGGGCTAGTGTCATGGCATGCCATAAACAGAGTGAACTTTGGTGTGCTATAAAGCTTTGTGGAGAAACTATTATCGTCTACATTCTCATGGTTTTTAGCAGGATATGTTTTGTCTTATTTAATATCAAGACAATAATGGCTGTGTCACCCCAACAGTTGAACAACTTTCAGCCTCCAAAACTTGTGGAAACATCGTAATTGCACCTTCCCTCAGAGCATTTGAAAGAAGGCCTGCAGATCAGCACTTCAGACATAGAAACAGGAAGAAGAGACGGGGTATATTTCAGAGATCCCCAAATCTGAACCCATTCCTTTAGTCTGTGGGATCATTAGCGATCAGTAGCTTTAATTTTCTGCGCTTTTGCACTCTTCCCCCCAGGCCTAATGGGTCTGGAGCCCAGCTAATTGTAATTAGACTCCGACAGTGGGTTTTACTCGCAGGATTTTCACACCGCAGTCCTCTTTGATATTAGCTGTACAGCTGATAAGGAGATTAGATACTGGAGAAGGAAGAGAATGGAGGGAGAAAGGGATAGAAGGAGGGGGGGGGGCTCTTCTTAAACTACAGAAAGACACCTACATGGGGGAAATCACTGGCAAGTTTAGCTGAGGAAAATATATCTGGACGCAGTAAAAGCCTTGCGCTCGCTTATTGTACCTGCTATCATTAGCACTTTCATACACATGGTCAGCCTCCCAGGGAAAAGTCATTATCCAGCTGTGCTGTTATTTTTCTGCTGTTTTCTCCTAGTGGAGTGTGACTTCAGGGCTAGAGCCAGCGCACCGTTTAATGCCTTCCAACACAATAAAGGACTCTAGCCTTAATGATGTGGGATTGGATGGCCTTGCCTCAGGTTGTCCAGGGGCTTGTGAGCCGTTACTGGGACGGCCATTTTGCCTCGGCGCTGTGGAGGCTACACGTCAATTCAGCTCCAGCCATTCCAGAGAGAGGAAAAATAAAATCTGTTTTAGTGATTAAAGGCCAGATCGTTCAAGGGGCTTTTTGTCACGAGGCTGAGATGGAGAAAGACAGAGAGGAACTGCAGCTTTAACAACTGCCTGGAACAATGAACAGCAGAGGAGCCAGTTTGGTAGTAAAATGGAAACTGGCTAATGCACATACAGTTGAAGTTGTAAGTTTACATACACCTTAGCCTAATACATTTGAAATCAATTTTTCACAATTCCTGACATTTAATTCCAGTAAAAATTCCCTGTCTTAGGTCAGTTAGGATCACCATTTTATTTTAAGAATATGAAATGTCAGAATAATAAGTATAGAGAATTATTTATTTCAGCTTTTATTTATTTCATCACATTCCCAGTGGGTCAGAAGTTTACATACACTCAATTAGTATATGGTAACATTGCCTTAAAATTGTTTAACTTGGGTCAAACGTTTCGGGTAGCCTCCCACAAGCTTCCCACAATAAATTGGGTGAATTTTGGCCCATTCCTCCTGACAGAGCTGGTTTTTAGGCCTCCTTGCTCACACATGCTTTTTCAGTTCTGCCCACAAATCTTCTATAGGATTGAGGTCAGGACTTTGTGATGGCCACTCCAATACCTTGACTTTGTTGTCCTTAAGCCATTTTGCCACAACTTTGGAAGTATGCTTGGAGTCATTGTCCATTTGGAAGACACATTTGCAACCAAGCTTTAACTTCCTGACTGATGTCTTGAGATGTTGCTTCAATATATCTACATACTTTTCCTGCCTCATGATGCCATCTATTTTGTGAAGTGCACCAGTCCCTCCTGCAGCAAAGCACCCCACAACATGATGCTGCCATCCCTGTTTTCCAAGCCGTTTAAAGGCACAGCCAACTTAGTGTATGTACACTTCTGACCCACTGAAATTGTGATACAGTGAATTATAAGTGAAATAATCTGTCTGTCTACAATTGTTGGAAAAATGACTTGTGTCATGCACAAAGTAGATGTCCTAACCGACTTGACAAAACTATAGTTTGTTAACAAGAAATTTGTGGAGTGGTTGAAAAAAGAGTTTTAATGACTCCAACCTAAGTGTATGTAAAATCCCGGCTTCAATGTATGTTAGACACTAGCAAAGACATTAGCATGGTAATATTACATCAGATAAGATGATATACTGTACATTAGTTTCCTGGCCATGTGTCAGTGAATGAACATGAATGTGTTAGATTGTACCTCGCAGCGTATTCAGGAGAAGAATACACGGCGCCAAAGCCCGGCCCCCATTTCACCTGCAGCCCCAGCTCAGCCCACACTGTGCTCAAGGACTAGGAAAATGAAATATTGAAGGTAGGCTTATGGCACCAACTTAACAAAAAAAGATGATCTACAGAGAAACTGGAACAAAGGTTCAACCATTTTGCCCTCTTTTATGATGTCTTACACAATATACTTAAGGCTGATCAATAAGATAAGACATCATGGATGATTGAACACTGATTGGAAAGATAACTCATAGGCTTTGGGCTCATAGTGTGTGTCAGCTAGACTTAAGAGTGAGACAGGATTTATTTCCAGGCAATTTAGAGAATTCAGTCATTTAAAATGAGACACAGTCAGAGTCTAAACCCTTTACCACAGTCTGTCTGTCTGATCAGTCTAAACCCTTTACCTCAGTCTATCTGATCAGTCTAACCCTTTACCTCAGTCTGTCTGATCAGTCTAAACCCTTTACCTCAGTCTGTCTGATCAGTCTAACCCCTTTACCGCAGTCTGAACCCTTTACCTCAGTCTATCTGATCAGTCTACCTCAGTCTGTCTGATCAGTCTAACCCCTTTACCTCAGTCTGTCTGATCAGAGTCTGAACCCTTTACCTCAGTCTGTCTGATCAGTCTAACCCTTTACCTCAGTCTGCCTGATCAGTCTAAACCCTTTACCTCAGTCTGTCTGATCAGTCTAAACCCTTTACCACAGTCTGCCTGATCAGTCTGAACCCTTTATCACAGTCTGTCTGATCATGAAATAACTCATCCCTGGCACATGCGAACACACGGGTACACCATAAAGATTATTTTGAAATCCCATTTCCGTTTGTGTTCAGAATATATATTTTATCCACACAATTTGTTCGCTTAGAACATGTGCCTCATAAATTCCTCTTGTTTTGCCCTGTTGCACTGTGGGTAATTCCATGAGTATGTCTCATATGGCGATTCTTCATCCTGTCATCAGTGTTGGAACAGAAGGCATGCACATCAGTAACACGTCTGTGGCATGGATATGCCCTGAAGTGTCAGTTCCCACACACAAAAACGATTGGAGGAGAAGCCCCAGTGAGAATGGAAAAAACATATCTACTGGCAACTTGCCACGCATGATAAGGAATTGACTTCACTTCTCCTCCGTCTCTCGAGCCTGAAAAAATAAATCTTATTTGGGTGGTTTCCACTCTTTCATATTTTTTATTTTTATTTCATTTAACCTTTATTTCACTAGGCAAGTCAGTTAAGAACAAACTCTTATTTACAATGACGGCCTACACCGGCCAAACCTGGACAACGCTGGGCCAGTTGTGCATCGCCCTAATGAGACTCCCAATCACGGCCTGGTTGTGATACAGCCTGGATATACACTTATTCAAATATAATTATCAGGTTATGTACTCATAAAATTCAAACAAAATATTATGCTGTAAATCAGAGTTGCCAGTTGCTTGGGTGTTATCTTACGTCTGTGATATCCTGCTAGCTTAGAGAACATCCAATAAAACAAGCTAGTGAACAGAATATTCTCCTGTCTGGACCCTCTCCATATTCATGTTATTTTATAGAAGCACAAACACACTATATAAAGGTTGTTATATACTCTTCTGAATCAATCGAGGCCAGTATAAAATCCTCTGTCACGTGCAATGGGTTAAGAAACATTGTGGCACCCAGGCAGTAAAATGAATGTCAGGAGAGTGGCATTAGTGTTATAGGTTATTGACCGATTTCAAGGGATTTATGACCCTAATCGAGAGGCGGTGTCAAAGGGAATGAAGCAAATAAAAGAGTGCCTTCGACAGCATGACCCGCCAGTGGCCACTACTATTTCAGCATTCCCTGTAAATTGTAGTTGGGACTTTATAAGTCTCCGTGGATGGCTCTTTACTCTCTCAGCCTGCCTCCCCTGGCCATGCCCCAGGCCTGCCTCCCCTTACCTCCCCTACCCCTCCTCCCTTCAGGTCAGGCACACACAGGCCTTGGATGATGAGGACAGGTACCTTCATTTCACCCCATGTCAGTATTGGACTCTATACTGTGTGTGTGTGTGTGTGTGTGTGTGTGTGTGTGTGTGTGTGTGTGTGTGTGTGTGTGTGTGTGTGTGTGTGTGTGTGTGTGTGTGTGTGTGTGTGTGTGTGTGTGTGGGTGGGTGGGTGTGCGTGTGTGTGTGTCTACAGAACACATGAAAGACAAACAAACACAAATCAAATTCAAATCACATGCGCACAACATGTGTGTTTGTCTTTATGTGTTTTGTAAATCACATTAGTCACATGTAATTACATGTGTGATATGATTGTGATATCATATGTCCATTCTGCCCATGACCCAGTGACTGCACCAGTGGCAGCCTTTTCATATGCCCAACAGCCTTAAATGGGGCCAAAGCCCCCGTTAAAGTAGACTAGAAAGAGAAATATTCAGCAGTGTGGAGGTGGCTCTCTTCATCTGTGCAGAGGAGCCCATAAATATGACTGAGGTTCAGCTGATAAATAATTCTCATTGAAATGCTGTATAATCTGACGCTGTTGACACAGCAATTTTTTTGCTCCAAAATATGTAAGTGCATACATGTTTCGGAATAATGTGACGGTAGCCAGTCTAAAGTGTGCTTGTCATTTTTCATTGCACTTCATGGTTCAACTGGCAATCCCAACAAATCACTTTAACTGTTTTGCCAAATCTTTGGTTGCAATTTTTTTTACTGGGCAGACAAATCACCACTGGCTCTCTCTGAAGAGACAGAGAGAAGCCTAGTCTGAAAGCAGTGTGTTGTTTTTAAACCAATGACTTCCAGATCTCTATACTGGTTAAATATTTTACGACCCGTACCCAGTGAGACTGGAGACTTGCTCGAAAAATTTATTTTGTTGAAAAGCAAAGACTTCCAAATGAGCAGTGAATACTGTAGTGGAAGTGTAGTTACCTTGGCCCCTGGGTCGCACGAGGTCCACTCTTTCTGTCTCTCTCATTCAGACCCCATTCTTACTGGCTTTGGTTGTGTACAGAATGCACTAACTTGGTTTAAATGCCCGTCCGTTTACTGTGTTCTGACATTGCGTGCTGCTATTGCATTGGGCTGCTGCAAAATGCAGAGTGAAAAACTGAGGCATTGACTCTATTTGAAATCAAAATGAGTTATAACTAGAGGTTTACTATTGGTCTCTCAGGGGAGCAGACTTTTTTTACCCCATTGATATTCATAGGATATCATGTAGCGCTTATTCTGTACCTCAGAGGAGCATTTGGTCTCTGTTGTTTTAAATTATGCAGCTGTTTTTTATTACTACGATGTAAAGACACTGTCAATGTTGGATGTTTACAGTAAACAAAGTTAAGACACTTCCTACAATATAATTGCATATTCTATCTTCTTCAACAAATTACAACGCCACGGCCCCATTCTTAATTCTGTTGCAGCAAACAGCCTTTGGGCTGTTTGTTGCAAATGTCAACCTCGACTTTGTGGCTTTAAAGGACATGCACAAAAAGCAAAGCAGTTCACCTTAAATGACTTCTTTATACAATATGATTACAGTACGTTTACAAATAATTACATTCATTTGAGTTGCATTGCAAAGCATAATTTGACAATGATTATATTTTGTTGATGTTATAATATAATATAATATATATAACTTTTAATACCTCTTTGTCTGCCCTTCCCTTAAATTACTTCTGTTGAGAAAAAAACACTTAGGTTTGGGGAGGCTTTAAATCTAATAATAGTGTTAAATTGTTTATGTGATAAGACAGGACGATGTGTGTTTTTGAGGAGTCTGTGTGGTGCCTTGGTCCTTCAGTGTAGAGGGGGAGAGAACAGAACAGAAATGTGATTACTGATTGATGTGGTGCTGACACACTGGCCTGTTCTCTTGTTCTTTTTGTCATGCTGTGATGAACACAAATCACTGTACAACCCTCTTCTCATCTAACACTATCCACAGTGGAGCTGTGGCATTCTGACAGTGAGCGCAGGAGTATGGTTTTAATTAAATACAGAATTCAATATCCATATCAACATGCGTCATTTGTGGTTGGTGAGGTATCGATTGCCCTCTAGCATTTATGCAGATAGTCCGCTTTCTTCTTTCCTGCAAATTTGTCAAGTGGATATCGATGAATCTCACATTTTCTATAAGAAAATGTCAAATTTCACCTAACCACTCGTATGAAATGTTACTGAAAAAAACTGTCACATGTGAATGTGACGTAGGCTACATATGATACACCTTGTGACAGGAGTGTTTTATTATTTTATAATATGGAGATTTAACATCATGTCTTGCATGGTGAGAGTGGTCATCATGGAGTCAGTATAAGATTAGCACACAGCGGTAGGCTAATTGCACATACACCTCTGTGTGTCTCATTTCCTCCAGTATGTCTGCTAATGGAATCAAAAACATGTTGCCAGGGGTCTTTGCAATTTGGAAAATAAGTCCATTAAGTTCATTAATTTAATAATGGACAATAATAATGAGTTCAAATTATTGCTCAATTAGGAAGGAGTGTGCGGTTGGCTGTTTCACATTCATTTGAAATCACCTCAGTGTGCAGTAGTTTAATGAGATTATAATGGAATTGATATCGCATAGGTAGTGAATTAAAGCATTACAGGAGAACCCATTAGGAGTCAAATTGTAATCCTGAAACACTTGTCACAGTTCAGATAGGTTTCTATTTTTGTTATTGTCATTAGTAGCAATGGTATTAGTGTCAGTAGTTGTATTAGTGTTATCGACTGTATTTGGAAGTATGATTAGGGAAGTTTTAATAATAAACACATTTTTAAATAAAGCAGTTATAGTGATGGCGTGTTACAGTATGTGTTAAGTATTGTAATAGTACTGTATCTGTGGTATCTCCCATTGATTAAAACACAGGGGACCTATTCTGGTTTCAGTCTGTTTTCTCCACCAGGAAACCTGCTGAGGACCTCAGTTAAAATGACACAGACAGCACATTCATACATTCTAAAAAGGTCAGTATAAATGACAGTGTTCATTTCAGTGTAAAAGTCAGGTAATGTGATCCTCAGAGAGTAGTTCTTCATAATACTACATTACCTTTCCATTGGCTTCTGCTGCAGCTTTGAGTCTTTGACTTTTACACTGATGCTCTGTGTACATTTACAGCCTGTCTTAGACCACCGGAACCCAACGGGGAAATGTACATTCAAAGGTTCCCGTTCATAACATTTTATAGATCATTTAGATATGGAAATGCAGGGGTGCAACTTTGGTTTTAGAAGTGTGGGGCACATAACCTTTTTTGTCATTTATTTTTTTGTCAGATAAACGCTCCAAACAGCCTACCCGACCGCTCGGAAACGTCCGCATGGTCCTAAAGCACACCGTTTCCTCGTTTTGTATCACATTCCAATGATAAAACTGGGGGGGACAAAAATGCAATTTCAGAATGTGGGGGGACATGTCCCCCACGTCCCCAGTGAAGTTGCACCCCTGTTGAAATGTACCTTTATTTTTTAACAATAAAACTCGAAATGCCTGAAATAGCTTACTTTAAAACAATTCCTGACGCTGAGGAGACTGTATGCATAAGTTGTATGTTATTGTACCAGTTTAGAATCAGTAAGAGAAAATCTCCATTAACACAAGATGAATTGTCAAGTTATCATTGATATACTGTTCTTATTTACAATTTACTGTAGAAGAGGTGTAGTTTGTCTGCTTATCTGGAAAAATGGTTGCTATCATGCACAGAGCATATTTTCTGTTGAATGCCATTACCTAAGAGCTCTTCCTCACAGTGATTCATGACACAGAGACTCAGTCTTCAAATTATGTTTTGGGACCCAGAAAGAGGAGGAATGACGGTGTGAACCACCCAAAAAAAGAATGAAAGGGATTAATCGGTTAGATAGGGTTGTCTGATGTACTGTATATGGAAACAGGTGTGTGTGTTTGTGCATGTGTGCGGGGAAGAAGGGGGGGTCTACTGTACTGTATATGAAGACAGGTGTGTGTGTGGGGGGGGGGTCTTCTGTACTGTACATGAAAACAGGTGTGTGCATGTGCTGTGAAAACGGGTGTGTGTGGGGGGGGGGGTCTTCTGTACTGAAAGACAGGTGTGTGTGTGTGTGCGTGTGTGGGGGGGGGAGGGGGTCTTCTGTACTGTACATGGAAACAGGTGTGTGCATGTGTGTGGGGTGTGGGGGGGAGGAGGGGTCTGCTGTACTGTATATGAATACAGGTGTGTTTGTATGTGTATTTGAGAAAGATACAGCATGTGAACCTCCATGTTTGTGTCTGTGTATATATCTGTGTATGTCTGTGTCTGTACAAGCATGCAAGTAGGAGTATGTGCGCATATGGGCGCACGTGTGTGTGTGTGTGTGTGTGTGTGTGTGTGTGTGTGTGCTTAATGAATATTTAAGCCACCTTCAGCATCCAAGGAACATCCAGTAAAGAGGATTGTGTTCTCATGGATCCTTTAATCCTCTGAATTAGCAGTTTAATAACAAGAAGCCATTTGTAGATTAGTCAGATCCAGCTCCCAGAACGTGCTTGTGTCCAATCTACTAAATGCTTTGATTGTTGATGCTGTAAAAGGCAGTTTATCTCCTCTTCTCTATCTCTTCATGTGTAACTTTACCTTGATATATGTGCTAATGCTTCCCCAGGACATTATATCAGACTGTGTGTGTGTCTGTGTTTGCGTGTGTGTGCGCCTGTGTGCGTGCCTGTGTCCGTGCGTGCACAGGCGCGTTTGCGTGCAGGTGTCTGTGTTTACCATAGATACAGCATGACTGGATACGTCCTTACGACATGCTAGTAAAGAGAAGCATGAATGAGCCTTCTGATAGATGGTCTATATCAGTGGCTCAGTTTCAGATCAGCTGCCACTGAGCACAGAAGGCCCTGTTTGACACCCAGAGATCAGTGTGTTTGAATCATCCTGGTTGGTCACTGGTAGTGTCTCTTCTCCCTCCCTCTCTCCCACAATGTGAATATCATGCATTGATTACTCTGTCTTGTTTTCACAGAGGTTCAGGTGAGATTGACATGTGCTGGGAGGGGATCAAGAGTCCAGGATTATGGCAAATATAAAGGCTTTAATGTAGGCATTTTGCCAAAACATGGCCATGCTTCATATACGTACAGCATAAAATATGATAACCAGCAAAAATATGCAGAGGAATAATAAACTGCTGACTGTAAAAACTCTGTTATGTATGTTTCTAAAAAAATCATCAAAGCAAGATTAGTTATTCCTGGGATGTACAGATCAACAAATATGAAAGGCCCATATTTGCAAGCCAATTTTGTTGTTTTAATGTTGGGCATTTCAGGTTAATTCACCTACATAATTGTTTATGTCTAAAGGTATAGACCTTTGGAAAAGAACAGCCTGTGATTTGAAAACCTGTTAACAAAGGCCCCAACACAATGATGTGAAAAGGCAAATCTTTGCATGATTGCAATTAAGGATTTGTAGAAGAGAATAGTAGTACTGTATACTCCTTGTATACTCCTGGTCACTCTTGACTGGCGTTGCTGGGTGGGATGACTTTATTATGCGCACACTAGCCACACATGGTAAATAATTCACACTCTACTTGAGCATTCTCCAACAGACTCAGTGCCGCCATTAGACTGTCTCTAGCTGCCACTTCCTATTCTCTTTTTTTGACTCCTTTTTTTCTCTCTCATTTTCAACCATAAATGCAAACATTACAAGCAGCAAATGAAAAAGAAAAGCATTGAAAAACGACTATCTCTCCGGTCGATGAGAGTTCACGGCAATTTACTATATTAAAGGGAGTTTACATACATAACACTTCAACATTAAGGGGATTTTTCACAGAGTTCAGCATATTTTCTGGAACTCTCCCTCTGCCCTCTTTTTAATCCGAGATGCCTCTTTGACAATGTCTCCCTCATACAAAATGCATGAGCGCAGTGCGGATCGATACGGACCCTTTAATCTCGCTACACAGACAGCTACTGCAGTCACGCGGTGAACCAGCACCCGCCGCTGGCTGCCACTGCTGCAAGCCAGATCAGAGGCGGGAGAGAGAGATCAGCCGAGGTGACAAGGGTCGCTGCACGGGGTCTCCACACCAAGCTGAGGCAGGCTGCCTGGAAGCACAGTAGATGGGTCTAGCAAATTCCTTGACCAAATTAAACTACTCAAACAACCCTTTTTATCAGATAGCACTCTATCTTGATTTTGATCTCATATTTGACAGAATATCTGATGTTTTTAGATTCTTATTCCAGAGTGAGTTATTTTGTCGGTCATGTAGTTATTTTGTGCAGGGCTTTGACTTTGATCCTGGTGTATACAAACAGATGGCCTGTAAAATTGGAAAGGTTGTTTGGAAGTGTTTGAAAAGATGAAAAGGAAAAGGGAACATTGATATATCTTACAGTACATAAATGTTATTAGAATAAAAGGAAATCCCCTTACAGCGGGACTAAAACAAACATTAAAGGTTGAAATATTGACTTTTAAGCAGAGCTGTGTTTTGGTCAAATATCCCTTCAACTATGAGATTTGTGTAAAGCTGACATATACTGTCATATAACCAGTGTCATACACAGAACCAAATCCCTTTAGTTGAAAACAGTAGCAAGTAAAGCATCTTTTAGAGGGAGTCAGTGTGTGTGTCGCCGGGCAGAGCAGGGGAATAATCCGCTAGTTGGAGGAGAAATCAGAGAAGGCCACCTCCATATACTTGATGTGTGCTGCTGGAGGGATAATATAGGATACCCAGAATGCACTGCTCCATGGACTCTGTCTCTCTCTGTCTCTCCTCCGCTGCCTCCCTCCCCATTGTCTCCCCCTCTCATTTCCCTCCCTCCCTCCCTCCCTCCATCCCTCCCCTCCCCACGCAATGCAGCTTTTGTTCACTCATTCTTTTAACCGTTTCTTTCGCTCCAAGGTGTCAAGGCAGAGGAATGAAGGGAGTGGTAATAGGGTTATGTCAAGTAGACGGAGGTGTTGTCTCTGTGTGGATGCCTCCCTCCCTCCGTCTCAATGAAAGGTTACTCCAGTTGGTGGGCTCGGCACTGTCTCTGCCGCCGCATTCTCCCCTGCTGTAATGAGAATGGCAACAGACAACTCTCTATCAGTCCTGCTACAGCAGGTGACTGATAGCATTACACGGGGGAAAAAGCAGAAACAAGAGTCACTCTGCACGAGCAATATGGAAACATGACCAAGACTGATCACAGTGGACACAGATGATTCCCTGTCTCAGGTGGTATTGTGCTCACATTTACCTATTTGGAGCGTTAATTCTTCTATTTTTCTTCTTTTCCCTGAGTTTGACATTATGAAATTCTCTGTTGGAATATCCTCTGCATCGTGCCCTCAACAGTATGGCACGGAGGCAGAACGTTTGTGAAATATTGAACAGATATACCTCAGCATTTGGGTTTAGTGGAAAAGAGGCATGATGTTACATTCATGACATAGACTTTTACACAGAGATATTACACTCACTCTCTTTTGAACGGAACCTCTGAAACCTATTGGCTTTCTCCTCCTGCGGTTCCACCAAAGGCCACAGTAAATCTGAGTCTGTGCATATGTTCCCAAAGCTATGTTTTGATGGCAGTGAAGTGGAGAGAATTTAAATTTAGGTGTGTGTGTGTGTGTGTGTGTGTGTGTGTGTGTGTGTGTGTGTGTGTGTGTGTGTGTGTGTGTGTGTGTGTGTGTGTGTGTGTGTGTGTGCGTGCGTGTGTGTGTGTGCGTGCGTGCGTGTGTGTGTGTGTGTGTGCGTGTGTGCGTGCGTGTGCCGTGCGTGTGTGCGTGCGCGTGGGTGCGGCGTGGGTGCCTCTCCGGTAACAACAGCAGGAGCTCTGGGCACCCTCGGCCAGACAGAGGCTGGCAGCCTGGCAGGCACTCTGTATTTACACCACACACAATCACACCTCCGGTTTCATTTACTCTGTTATGATATGTGCATCTGAGGCGGAGTGGAGGGGAGACGGTGTTGATGTATCAGCCGTCTCCCTGTGATCCTCTGAGGAAGACGTGGTGGCCATGGTTTGAACACCTGACCCCTGAGGGAGGGAGAGACGGTGGCACAGCAGAGATGGAAACTCATCTGGAGTTTCTCTCTCTGCTGTCGGTTAAAGAGTGATGGTGAGAGGTATGCCTGCTGGATAGGGGACATTACTGGGCATGACCAATCTGTTCCAAATGGAATGCACTTGGAGTCAGCGCACCAATCATTGTAATTGACCTTGCCTCGGGCCTTCGGACGCTATGGTAACAGTTGCTACAGTAGCATTGTCGAGGCAGGTTAGGAAGTTTGAAAATGTCATAAGGAGAATAATGCTCTGAATAATTTGACGTTTCATTGCTCAATGCATTCCATGTGTAATGATGCTATTTGTATTACTTGTTATTTGCTTTCAATCAAAAGTACCCTACTGAAATTCCTCCTCACTTACCACATTTCAGTTAGGCATGCGTTAGATTGTTTTGTCAAATAGTGACCCCTTGGTACAGCAGGACATGGTTGTCGTACTAAGCAGTGAAACTGAGGCATGCACTACGTGACAACATCCCCTAGAGCGTCTCTCTGAGGGACAGTAAATATTTCATCATCGATCTGATATGATTTCCTTGCATGGCAGTCCCTTTGCCCTGTCAGCTGTCTCTCTCTCTCTCTCCCCTCTCTCTATCTCTCTCTCTCTCTCTCTCTCTCTCTCTCCCCCCTCTCTCTCTCTCTCTCTCTCTCTCTCTCCCCCCTCTCTCTCTCTCTCTCTCTCTCTCTCTCTCTCTCCCCTCTCTCTCTCTCCCCTCCTCTCTCTCTCTCTCTCTCCCCCCCCTCTCTCTCTCTCTCTCTCTCCCCCCTCTCTCTCTCTCTGGTTCACCGAGCCCTGCAGGGCTCAGAGAGCCTGACCCTTTCCTGTTTGCTGACCCCTCCTGTGCCTGAGCAAAACCCTCGCTTGTGTTCCTCCCACCTTTTACCCTCCCACTGTTTTGGCCTGGGCTATCATTCGCTCCTAGCTGGGGCACTTCCTAGTCCGGAGGCAGAGAGGAGAGGAGGAGAAGCCAGTTAAAGCTTCCTAGTATTGACGTTGACTGTCCGCCGTGAGCCTTTGTCTCTCTCTCTCTTTTCATTTTCTCTGAGAGCCAGAGGGGTGGTGGTGGTGAGGGGGGAGGGTGAGGTGATATACGGCAGCTCTGTGTGGGAAGCATGGTGAGTCCTCAGGCTTTCTGCAGTGTCGCAGCAAGACGGAAGAGTGCTCAAAAGTCCAAAAGGCCTGACCTCTCCCAGGCTGGTGAGTGATGGCCGGACGCAACCTGCTGATCCCAGCACTGGGTGCATTAGTTTGCAATAAAGAAAGCCGTGATTGTGAAACGCGGCGGGCGAAAACATATGAGGATGAATGACATCATATAAAAGCCAAGCACTGTTTCAGAATCCATTTACAGTGGCGGTTACCAGAGCCTGAAGTCTGTAGCAAGGGCCTACAGCAACAGCATATCCTAGTGGCTTAGATCTCACAGACAAACTCACCCACCCCTTCCCTAACCTATAACTATCCTTTCATCAGTGTTATTAGGACTTGACAGCTTTGGGGAGACAAAACCAATACTTTAACTGTAGCCGGCTATTGACATTTAAAAGACAAGTGAGAGACAAATGCGGCTAATTTGGTGCAAGAAAGACTAGCAAATCCTGTTCCTTCATAACTCTGTGTTCTGTCTCTGTGATCACACCAGCAGCCCCCCGTGGCACAGCCTTCCTAATGACTCCGATCTGCACACAAAGTGAAGAAATAATGAGCGGGAGAGCGGGTACCTTGTTGCCTTAATTATGAGCCCAGACAAAGGAACGCTGACTCTTCCACAAAGAGCCTGGCACGGTGAGACGGGTGAGAGGCAGGTTAAACACTCGCCTGCCTTGTCTTCCTGGCGCCCCGTTCCCGTCCTGAACCAACTGGCGTAAGACTCTGCCAGGGATGCCAGGGAAAATGAGAGGGGTGGGGCGGGGAGAGTGGCCGGGGAAGTCTGTAAAATGTCCTTGTTATGATAAACCAGAGGGAGCAGCAGTCAGAAGTTTGTTATGTTAGGCTGCTGTGACACAACCTTTAATTAGTGGGGATCCCAGGCGCTCTGGGCCTGAGGTTTAATCAGTGGACCTTTAGCGAGAGCACCACCCTCGCCTCGCTGCACGCCCTGAGGACACGCTGATCATGGCGTCCGTGTGCCCCCTCATCTACTGAGGGGTTCCGAGGCGCCATGGTGATGCCAGATAATGAGGAAGGCTTGTCAGAGGGGCACTCCAAGGGTCCCCCTTCCAAAGGCCCCCGCTGCCTCTCCAGTAATCTACCCAGGACAAAACACTGCTGCTGCTTTGTTTTCATTTCAAAGGATCTCCAGAGGTCTCCTCGGAGAGAGGAGGGGGTGTTGGGTCACAGAGAGACTACTCTAGACCAAATAACATACTCTGAGATCAGTGATCTTTTTGGAACGTCAGTTTACTGATTATATCAATATGTTCACTAACAAGTGGCAGCGAGTGACACAATATCATTGAATATGTATGAACGTGTTTACATTTGGTCATATCATGTTCCTGTTATGCGTTGTACACATTTGTTTCCTGTCTGTTTCTCTCTGTCCTCCTGATGGGGGAGCTGTGTCCATAGTGAAACCCTGCAGTAGACTGACAGAGAGAGCAGAGGTAAGGATGTAAACAGTCATCTCTTATGATGATTATTGCTAGTAGTCAGTATTGATCATGGCAATATGGTAAACAGTGGGAAACGGGCATGTGCCTCCAATTGTTTGGGCCACATTAGCCACTGCCTCTATTGCCTCTGATTATTGCTGACTGGGCTCAGAGCTCAGGGGATGGTGTCTTAATGGTATCACTGCTGCTTTCCACCTTTACAGACTACATTACAGACTACATTACAGACTACATTACAGACCACATGATAGACTACATGACAGACTACATGACAGACTACATGACAGACTACATGACAGACTACATGACAGACTACATGACAGACTACATTACAGACTACGTGACAGACTACATGACAGACTACATTACCGACTACATGACAGACTACATTACAGACTATTACAGACTACATGATACATTACAGACTACATGACAGACTTTACAGACTACATTACATTACAGACTACATTATACATTACAGACTACATACAGACTACATGACAGACTACATTACATGACAGACTACATGACAGACTACATTACAGACATTACATCTGACTTTACAAGGGACTACATGACAGACTACATACAGACTACATGACAGACTACATTACAGACTATATTATAGACTACATTACAGACTACATGACAGACTACATTACAGACTACCTGACAGACTACATTACAGACTACATGACAGACTACATTACAGACTACATTACAGACTACATGACAGACTACATGACAGACTACATGACTACATGACAGACTACATGACAGACTACATTACAGACTACATTACACTACATGACAGACTACATTACAGACTACATTACAGACTACATGACAGACTACATTACAGACTACATGACAGACTACATGACAGACTACATTACAGACTACATGACAGACTACATTACAGACTACATTACAGACTACATTACAGACTACATTACAGACTACATTACAGACTACATTACAGACTACATTACAACCCCACCGGCCTCTGAAACCCACAGGAAAATCACCATATTTATAACATATTTCTGTTATTTTATATTTTATCTGTTACCTGGTGTTTCACTGTTATATTTTGAAGGGATATTATCATCTGCTTTAAAAACAGTAATGTCTCAAATCAACTACATTACAGACTATATTATAGACTACATGACAGACTACATTACAGACTACATTACAGACTACATTACAACCCCACCGGCCTCTGAAACCCACAGGAAAATCACCATATTTATAACATATTTCTGTTATTTTATATTTTATCTGTTACCTGGTGTTTCACTGTTATATTTTGAAGGGATATTATCATCTGCTTTAAAAACAGTAATGTCTCAAATCAGCTGATTGCATCTCCTGTGCCTCATCTCCCCCACCTCTGTGTGAGTCCTGTCTCAGAGGAGTAATCACAGAGCTGGGCCAACTAGAAACACACTGGAGGAACACATGACACGGGGGATGGGGATAATAATCCTTATTATGATTATTATCAGGTTGCCACAGTGGAAATGGTGATCATGGTGATGAGGAGGAGGTGATAGAAGACAGTGATGATGGTGGTCATTGTGATGATGAGGAGGAGGTGATGGAAGACAGTGATGATGGTGGTCATTGTGATGAGGAGGTGATAGAAGACAGTGATGATGGTGGTCATTGTGATGAGGAGGAGGAGGTGATAGAAGACAGTGATGATGGTGGTCATTGTGATGAGGAGGAGGAGGAGGAGGAGGTGATAGAAGACAGTGATGATGGTGGTCATTGTGATGAGGAGGAGATAGAAGACAGTGATGATGGTGGTCATTGTGATGAGGAGGAGGAGGAGGAGGTCATAGAAGACAGTGATGATGGTGGTCATTGTGATGAGGAGGAGATAGAAGACAGTGATGATGGTGGTCATTGTGATGAGGATGAGGTGATAGAAGACAGTGATGATGGTGGTCATTGTGATGAGGAGGAGGAGGAGGTGATAGAAGACAGTGATGATGGTGGTCATTGTGTGTTGGTTGGAAGTCAGCTACTGTATTCAATCAACAGTCTACAGCAATGGTTTCTCTTCTTTTTTTCATTGGAAGAATAGGTCTGGAGTTAACTGAGGATATCTCCAGCACATTTTGATAGATTAATTCCACATGACTCAAAGAAAGGCACAGTGGAGAACATTCCATCAATTCTCTCTTTGAAGAGAGTGATCTGACACAGCTAATTTGAATTATAAACAGGGAGGGAGGGAGGGAGGGAGGGAGGGAGGGAGGGAGGGGAGGGGGGAGGTAGAGGTAGAGAGGGGGGGGGAGAGGGAGAGAGAGGGAGAGGTAGAGAGGGGGAGAGAGAGGGGGGAGAGAGAGGGAGAGAGAGGGAGAGGTAGAGAGGGGGAGAGAGAGAGGGGGAGAGGAAGAGAGAGGGAGAGAGAGGGAGAGGTAGAGAGGGGAGAGAGAGAGGGGGAGAGAGAGATGGAGAGGGAGAGAGAGAGAAGCTATTTGTCTCTGCAGCAGTAGCAGCACCTGCTGGCTCTAGCCAAGTCATCTCATCAGAGAGTGTTATACAGTACAGGGACATGCAGCGGTAATACTGTCTGACTGCTTGTACTTAACACAGGCTCTTGGACCTGAACAAGACGTGTGCAGACATGCAGTCATACCACTGGTGTTCCAGTTAACACAGCCTCAGCCTTATCCAAGTCTCAATTAAGATCATGCTGATTGGTCATTTAGCAGAGGACCAACTTCTCCCTCCATTCTGTTCAGCTCAACAATTAGATGTACAAAACATATCAGCCAACAATTACATAATGTTATTACATTGTGCTGTGCCACTTATTGGTTTTCCCTAATCTGCAATCTGTGCTCTGTCCCAGTGTCTGGGGCTAATGAATAGGAAGTAGGGGTTAGTTGAACTCCTTCCTGGTGTAATTTCCCCCCTGCATACTATCTGAATGGGGCTGATTGAATCTGAATGGAGTGTCCCAGAGTGAGTTAATTTGGCACAGTGGACATGCGTCGTCTCCCACAGCAGGGCGTGATTATGATGGTCTGTCTGTGTCTGGGTGAAAGTGACCAAATTCACAATGATATTATTGTAGCTACCCTGTGTCATAAATGGGTTGTGTTTGAAGGCTAACATCACACAGCCTTTATTTGAGCTCCATTGTGTTTTATATCAAACCCCTTGTTGTTTCTACAGAAGAAGGAAAAAAAGATTAAAAAGGGACTTTACATTTGTAGCGTAAATCATTTATGGATAGACTCTCTCTCTGTCAGGGCGGATGTATATTTACTGCTCACAGATGAAGAGAGATGTCACGGCCGAAGCTAAAGCGAATAACGGGGCTTTGTGAATACATTTGCCAGACTTCTATGGATGCTGTGAATTAATATTTGCCATACATGTTGTATGTGTTCTTGAGTGCAGCTCTTGCATAGATGGAGGGAGACCGTGGACAGGCATTAGGCTCTGAGGGGGGAGCCTGCAATTAAAAGGCTGTATGCAGCATCCCACGAGGTGCCCAGGATCAGCTGCTGTTCTAATGTCATTTCATCCCCCCTGTTATTCACACGGCCTGTTTGATGTAGGAATACATCACCTCTTTTATCACCCCAACTCCCACCCCCGTCGACTCTACAACCCCCCATCCCTCCCTCTCCCCGGTTTGCACAGAACCTCCCCTTCTGTGTCTGAATGCTTATGTTGTCTTTTATCGCTTTCAAAGTAAACAGAGTCGCGCCGGGGACAAGCGAGAGAGAGAGATAGGGAAGGAGAGCGAGAAAGAGAGATAGGAAAGGAGAGCGAGAGAGAGAGAGAGAGAGAGAGAGGTGGCACATGCACATTGTCAGTGTGCGGCTGGCTACCGTGGTTACCTACTGCAATAGACACACAAAAGCAGAAATAGAAATTCTCAGGAGGGAATAAAAGACCACAACAAGAGAGAAGGAAGACCAGGGCAGGAGAGAGAAAAAAGAGAGTGGTACTCTGCCAGAAGGAGAGAGAGAGTAGAGAGAGTGAGTGGGAACAAGAGAGTGAGCAAGAGAGAGCAAGAGACAGAGTAGCGAGGAAAGAGAGCGAAGGATCTTCCTGCTAAATGCGCAAAGCATCCCGTTACCACACGCTGAGCTCCATGGCCAACTCAGGCTGTCTGCTTCTCTCCGGCTCCGGGATGCTACCTCACTCCCTCCACTGTCCCCCTGCCTTCCTCTACCTACACCAGGTAAGTCTCTCTATCTCCATCCCTTCCTCTCTTTTTCTGTCTCCTCCTCTCCCTCCCTCTCTCTTTCTCTTTCTGTCGCTCTCTCGCTCCGTCTTTTTCATTCCTCCGTTTGCTCGGCAGCACGTGATATTGTGTTTCCCCGAGTACTTCCCCAACCCCGACCCTGACCCTTCCAACACAGACAGGGGGGGTCATCTCCTTTATTTTCCCCTTTTCAGCCTTTATTTCCTCCTTTTATTTTCCTTTAATCCACCCCGTGCAGTTTTGAACGAGGGAATTCATGAATTAGTGACGTGGGACTGGGATACGATATGTTTGTTTAGATCTCGGCTTCATGACTCATTTTGCTGTGATTGTAACACTGCATATCTTACTGCTCATTCTATGGTCATACTGTCCTGTCACTTTCTCATTCTATGGTCATACTGTCCTGTCACTTTCTCATTCTATGGTCATACTGTCCTGTCACTTTCCATTGTGTGTCAACACTTTTCACTGAGATATTCAGATTAAAAAAATTACACTCAGTCACTTATGTGCATTTTGTGAGAGGGGGACATTGAGCAACTCTTTCACTTTTCTGTCATGATTATCTACATTGATATTTGTTTGAGTAATTATATGAAGCTTCGATTTTGGTTTTAATTGATTCCTTGTCACTGGTCCCTCTTGCTTTGTGAAATCTTAAGATTCACTCTGCAGAGGAAAACAACTACCCAACAAAGTGACTGTTAAGAGCGGGCCCATATGCATCTCTTGAATTATTCAAAACATTTTAATTCAGCGAGGGGGGGTGGTCGCCTGTTCAATTGTGTTTTTACTACCACTAGCATGTGTTGCAGTAAACAGTGTGTTACTGCAGTGATTGAAGCAAATAATGGTAAGGCTGGCAGGATGGAGCCTCCTGCTTCCCCTTTTAAATCCTGCTCCCCATCAGGGTAATGGCCCCTCTCCCCTCCTACCCATCTGTCCAGCGCGGGCACACCCCGACGGCTAGGCCATCAGAGGGGGACAGGCATGTGGACGACCAGGTGCCGCTAGCACACACTTCATGTGGAGAAGCCAGGGCTAGGATTCCCCAAGGAAATACTGTTTTTATTCATGGCCTCAGGAATGTGTGTGTGTGTGTGTGTGTGTCTGTGTGTGTGTGTGTGTGTGTGTGTGTGTGTGTGTGTGTGTGTGTGTGTGTTTTTGTGTGTGTGTGTGTATGTGTGGGTGTGTGTGTGTGTGTGTGTGTGTGTGTGTGTGCGTGCATGGGTGTGTATGGGGGTTGGGGTCTATATTTGTGTATGAAACAAAAGGTGATATGTATGACAATTGGGAATTTCTTCACCTTTACCTCTGCTGTAACTGACTTATGGAAATAGAGAGGCTGGTCTACAAAGACAACATTATTTTCTGAAACACAAGATTACTGTACTGTATCTATTCATATGATTTGTGGCTGACTCTAGTAAAAAAATACATATATTACTTATTGTATGTCACATATGGGGCATATAATGTCAGTCCTGCTTCAAACAAATACATGTTTTGCTCTGTTCAATCCATATCCTTATTAAGTGGAGGAACACCTCAGAATTCATAGAAAATTCAAAAAGGATGTTTTCACAAAATACCAAAGCATTTTACATGAATCAATGATTCACATTCCCTTGTTATGGAGCCCACCGGACCTATCCTACTCCTGTAGTGTTATTAGGGAAATGACTCTAGCCCTCTCCTCTCCCCCTTTCTCTGTGCTGACCCCTCTTTAGTATCGTGGCCACTGGACCTATCCTAATCCTGTAGTGTTATTAGGGAAATGACTCTAGCCCTCTCCTCTCCCCCTTTCTCTGTGCTGACCCCTCTTTAGTATCGTGGCCACCGGACCTATCCCACTCCTGTAGTGTTATTAGGGAAATGACTCTAGCCCTCTCCTCTCCCCCTTTCTCTGTGCTGACCCCTCTTTAGTATCGTGCCCACTGGACCTATCCTACTCCTGTAGTGTTATTAGGGAAATGACTCTAGCCCTCTCCTCTCCCCCTTTCTCTGTGCTGACCCCTCTTTAGTATCGTGACTCTAGCCACTGGACCTATCCTACTCCTGTAGTGTTATTAGGGAAATGACTCTAGCCCTCTCCTCTCCCCTTTCTCTGTGCTGACCCCTCTTTAGTATCGTGGCCACTGGACCTATCCTACTCCTGTAGTGTTATTAGGGAAATCACTGCATCCTCTGCCCCCTTTCTCTTGCTGACCCCTCTTTAGTATCGTGGCCACTGGACCTATCCTACTCCTGTAGTGTTATTTGTGTTATTCCTCTCCCCCTTTCTCTGTGCTGAAATGCTGGACTACCTCTCTCCCTCCCCCCTCTGTGCTGACCCCTCTTTAGTATCCCAGACCATCCTACTCCTGTAGTGTTATTTAGGAAATGACTCCCCTCACCTCTCCCCAGACGCACCTCTCTTAGTCCCCGCACCTCGGCCCAGACGTGTTATTAGGGAAATGACTCTAGCCCTCTCCTCTCTCCCCACCTCTGTGCCCCCTCTTTAGTATCGTGGCCACGCACCTATCCTACTCCTGTAGTGTTATTAGGGAAATGGCCCAGACGCACCTCTCTCTCTCCCCCTGCACCTCTGTGCCCAGACGCACCTCTTTATCTCCCCGCACCTCCTACCCAGACGTGTTATTTAGGAAATGACCTCTCCCTCTCTCCCCCACCTCTGTGCCCCCTCTTTAGTATCGCACCTCCTCTCCTCTTTCTCCTTTCTCTGTGCTGACCCTCTTTAGTCCTGTAGTGTTATTTAGGAAATGACTCTAGCACCTGGCGGGTCCCAGACGCACCTCTCTTTCTCCCCGCACCTCGGCCCAGACGCACCTCTCTTTCTCCCCGCACCTCGGCCCAGACGCACCTCTCTTTCTCCCCGCACCTCGGCCCAGACGCACCTCTCTTTCTCCCCGCACCTCGGCCCAGACGGACCAGCCGCCTGTGTGAGGGAAGAGACACACAGAGACTATAAGGACAATAGATTGAGGTGAAAGCCTTTTCCCTAGCAGTTTGTTTGAATTCACAAAAGGGGAGACAGCATTAAAATGACTCTGAGTGCTTTGGGTATTATGTTGGAACATGATGCTGTATGATATCACAGGCGTACAGAGCTTTATTACAGAAAAGATTACTGAACCAATACTTTTTCCTGTTTTACGTTGCGGCAATTTCACTGTGTTGTTGTACCACGGCAGGTGGCTTTGATGCTCTTTGTAGTGGGTTGTTGTGTGTATGAATCTTGGCTAAATGTTTGTTTTCATTAACACAAGAAGAGACTCCTCGCGGTGTAATGAGAGAAATGCGGCTATTCTGATTACAAAATGGCAGTATCATGCTACCTCTCGCTGCTGTAATTCAGAGGGTATTTTGGGACTCTCTACTACATGTGAAAAGCTGCCTGTCTGTCTGCGGAGATGATGTCATCTTTTTCCTCCGTCCAGCAGGATCTAACAGTAGCATATTCCATGACTTATGGTGTCTGATATTAACAGCACTGATGAATTACAGTACGGGTGTTTACTTCACTGCTGTATATGAAAGTAGAAATGTATTTCTGATACAAATGTTGGGGTGGGATATACGTAAACACACAGTATTTAGTTGTGGCTTGTACAGTTGCTGGGCCTCAGCTTGTATCCCATGGATTTTCTATTTAGCAGGCTTTGGGTGGGCATCTGGCTGTGGTCGTAAATGCAGCTATATTATCTAAGTAGGAAGCAGTTCAATTAAAAAGAGGGAGTTTCTTAAGGCATGTCTTACATGTCTCTCTGTTTGAGCCTGCTACCATATCTGGAGATCTCACATTTCTGAAATTGCTTTCCTTGATTTGTAATTGGATTTTGTATCATCACATTCTGCTGTGTTGATATTGACCCTTATTGTTATATCTATTGATTGTTTCTGTGGGTGTTTTGCGTTATTCATTTCCCCTCTCCCGTTTTTTGACTAGCATCTTAAATGGTTAGTCAACCTTTAAAGGGAGCTTTCATGCGTGTGTAGATGGGGAGGGATCGTCTGGTTTCACCTGTTCCTCTGTCAGTGGTGTACCAGACAGGCAGCCCAGGGGAGGTCTGTGTCCTCCTCCACAGCAGTGGGCCACTGATCTCTCTTCTCTCAGTGTAACCGACTCCTGCCTGCGTCAACACTGTGATCCCTTCTACACAGCCGGGAGTGGAGGGAAGACAGAGGCCGGGGAGGAAGGGATGTGGGAATACACCACTTTATCTATCTTTGCATCCCTGTATCCCTCCCCCTCGGTTCAGGCCTTCATCCTCCACCGCCTCCCCAGTGAGGGGCTGTTTTGCCCGGGGGGGGGGGGGACAGTATCTGACATTATGGGAGATTCAGGTTCCAGGTCTCCAGGGACAGGGCTAATTCTAGCGGTGAAGAGACAGGGCCTTTCTAGGGGATAATTATTGTAGGCCAAGCTGTACTATTGACAGCTGTAAATGGAGACGATGTCTGAAACTGGGGTTCAATAGATTTCTGTTCCTACATGGGCTGTGTGGGTGCATTGGAGATGGGTTTGAGAAATGAGCCACAGCCTCTTTGGGCTTTGGAATGAGAGTGTGGAGGAGGCAGGAGGGCTGGGTTCTCCCCCTCCACTGACCTCATGGGGAAAGGTTAACTGAGAATGGTTGTCTCTTTAGGCGCAAAGCTGAATGAGACCCTCAGTGTACATGGCCTTTATGGTTAAATGGTTCCTGTTAAAGCTGGACCCGGTATTCTTTGAAGATAACGAGAGGGCCTGGAGAAGGGAAGGACTGTTTACGACACCTTTCCACTTTTTATATCCATTGACAAGTTATTTTATATTTCCATCTTCTGTTTCATAAATTCAAAATGCATTCATAGCATTTTAAATCATTTCATTTCGTCACCAAGAAAGCTGGGCTTGACTCCTTAATGCAGTCAATTTGATGCAACGCAATTCACTTTGATTCAATCAAACTCAATTCAAAAACTTCAAACCCTATTTCATTGGCAGGGAATACGTTTCATTGTGTATTTTGCCTAAGATTATTTCTATGGAGGCCCTCTCTCTCTCTCTCTCTCTCTCTCTCTCTCTCTCTCTCTCTCTCTCTCTCTCTCTCTCTCTCTCTCTCTCTCTCTCTCTCTCTCTCTCTGCCATTCAGCTGTTTTGTCCCTTAAACACCAAATTCATAACAGCAGAACAAAAGCGGAGGGGACTGATTGAAATGTTTTCTCACTTTTCCTCGCGGCTCTGGAGGAGAATTGTAAATCACAGCTCAGTCGTTTATGTTGAAATTTCATTTGGTGTGTGAGCTGAGCAGAGTGGGGCTGCCTAGTTCTTCAGAGGGGATGCCAGTCACACCACACTCCCTCCCTGTGACTAGTAGTTCTCTTAAGGCTACCTACCGACTTACTCTGTTAGACCGCTGTAAATGGAACCAAATTACATTTCCTCCCCACAAAGAAGAATGTCACAAACAGTTGAAAAGATTTACACATGCATGAAGCCGTATTGTGGGAGTTTGAGGGTTCTGTCTCTTCGGGGGGGAAGGATTTGTGTCGATTCACAATGTTTCACAGGAGAATGCGTACTTAACATTAGAGTGGGGTGCAGTGCATTAATACATTTATATTTACATTTAGCCAATAATGCTAAACATCTCCAGTCATTAATGGTACCCATTAGCCTGGAGTTGACCAAGCTTTCTATATGCATAGCCTACAGTGTCATGTGATTAGCATGCACAGTGCTTCTGAAAACAAAGTGCTGTTGTGGATATCTTCACTCTCCAGTATTCATCCAGATTATTTTATAGCATGACGCATCATTTGCACTCACTGTATATAAACTTTTTGTCTTCTTTTGTTCTACTGTATTATTGACTGTATGTTTTGTTTATTCCATGTGTAACTCTGTGTTGTTGTATGTTCACCCTTTATCTTGGCCAGGTATTCAAATGAGAACCAGATTTTTGTTCTCAACTAGCCTACCTGGTGACTTAGCATCATTTAATTGAAATAAAAAAAATAAAATGTAATTAATTTAATCACTATTCATGTCAAATATTTACTGTCTCAGGAAAACTGATCCCAGATCTCGGAATCATTTTTCTCCTCATTTAAAGAAAGTATAATGCAGTATTTTAATGTTTCATTGGGAGCGACACAAATACATGCCACCATGTGCATTTTACAACTATTATCATAGGACTATTATAGGAGCAGCCTGTGATCAAAAAGGGAAGTGAACGTGAGTGTCGTCAACCCTGTATCTCAGTGGCCTCATTCTCTATGCAGAGATTTAATACAGCTCAAGAGTATTCGCTTGGTTTTGCCATCGCCACCATTACGTCTGCTTGAGCACTCCTTTAGCTAAAGAGAGACCGCGAGCGGAGCAGGCTGAGGGGGCAGCGAGAGGGGAACGAGACGAGAGACGCGACACAATGCCTCCTTGTCTTTACACTGCGGGAGCTCTCTCTATCTCCCTCTCTTTCACACACACACAGGGATAAAACAGGGAGGAGGATAACCCCTCTGTGAAAATCCATTAGAACTATGTTGGTATGGGTGACTGTTTTTACTGAAATATAATCTATCCTGAGGTTTTCTGTTTCTCTGAATGGCTCAGTAAAATGCTTAAGCAGCCCGAGCAGCTTGACTCCAATTATTTCTTTACTGCAGTGACTTAGCCAGCTGTGATTATTATGTGTATAATGTAGAGTCACTCTCATACTGTCCTTCAAGCCTCCTCCTCTCAGCTGGATCCTCTCAAATGAGACATAATATCTTGTGTGCTGAGTTAACAGAGTGACCATAGAAGTGAAACAGCCATCACCTGCTATTAAAGCCACCACCTTTTTATCACCACCCTGCTTAATGGCAGTGGTGAACAGCAAAGCATTATTACCGGTTTCTCCGTTCCTCCTCGTGCTCCTTCCCTTCCGGCCAAGCTGTTTTTCCTCTGTCAGTTAGACGGGGCTCGTGAAAAATAGTTCTCTAGGTAAACACTGAAATTTTGTTTTTCAAAAGGTCATTATCAGCACCAGTGTGACTGCTGCTTGAGGAAATCATTTATCATATCAGAGACACTTTTTAGTAGTTCTCAGTGATTTTTAAATTTATTTCTGCCTCGACTTGCAATATTGCCGTGGCTAGCTTCTCATTTGAAAGCCGGTAACTGTATATATTACCATTAAAAGGCACCAGGGGTCATCCTCTAAAGAAGATCAATATTTGAACTATACTGTTGTGGTTCAACATGTACTGGTGTATAAAAATAAATGGGGCTTGAAATTGATTTTAAGTTCTCTGTGAAAAAGTCCAAAGGTATTTGGAAATGAAAGTGAGGGGGAGGAGTGTGCCACCCGGCACATACCAAATAGATGACCTCTAGCAGGCACATTTATAATTGCTTTTGTTTCTTCAAATCAAATGAGCCCTTTTATTGTAATTTTTTTTTCAGAGGTGGGACTGAATTGTCAGTTACGCCACATTCTTTTTTTAAAGCCTAAAGTTAATATGAAGTAATACCTTTAATTCTCATCACATCTCTGCCTCTCCTGTCAACACTCACATACCGAACAAATCACCGTTAGATGGTTATTAGAATAACAAGTGGGCCGTTATACACCTTCCTCCTATGTGTTGAATAAACAAAACAAACACTCACACTCTTCTTCTTTCCTGGCGGGCAACTGAACAGGAATGAGGTTCATTACTCTCCACTAGTTGGATAATCACCTCAAAAGGTGTGAAGAAGCTTGTGTTATTTCCCCCAAATCAGTGGCCTCCTTCCCCGTCTGTCTCCATTTCGTTGAGAGCCTAAATCTGGTTGTTTTGTCTTGCAGCAGTTTGTTAGTGGAGCACGCCTCTGTGTTTCTCTCCAATCATCTATCAAGGTGAGCTGTGTGGGAAAGAGCATCGCCTCGGGGTTCCTCCCCATGTGCTTAGGAGGTTTTATTAGGTCCCACAGGACCACTGCTGTGGTGCCTTAAAAAATGGAACTTACAAATTACTGCCTCCACGTGCCGTGTGTGTGTGTGTGTGTGTGTGTGTGTGTGTGTGTGTGTGTGTGTGTGTGTGTGTGTGTGTGTGTGCGTGCGTGCGTGCGTGCGGCCTACGTGCATATGCTCTATAGGTTTTTTGCACATGCAAAATGATAGATAAATGCACCCGTGTGTGTTCATATGCGATTCAGATGAATGTAAATCAGTGTGAGTGAGTGAGAGAGTCTGTCTGTGTCTGAGTCCCATATTAGTACAGCATGTCCTTGGGAGAATATAGGAGTGATCATGTGCTGCATGTCTCCAGGGGGACTGTTGGAGGTGGGGTCAGTACCAGCTGTCATCTCCCTCACGGCTACTCTACACTTTCTGCTATTCATGTTAGGAGAGATGAGCTACTATGGAGTCACTCTCTCTGAACAAGCAGATATTTTCCATTTCTCACCACTGTTCAGACCTTTGCTTCTAATTTAATGAATCGGAATTGTAACTCCACATTGTTAGCATTTAGCCATAGCAAGTAATGAGTAGTAATTAACGTTTTCAAAGAGGGTCGTAAAGGCTGAAAGACACCGCTTTCACCAAGAAAACGTTGAAGCAGCGCAGTCAGAGGAGATATTGTCATGCGGAGAAAGGCCTAATTTACCAAGCCAACTGTTTTTGTAATGTAAATAACTTTATTTTGTCAGGCAGACCGCTATCAGTGCTAACGTGAGTAATCAGTCTGATATCCTCGGCATTCTGGCTCCCTCAATGAACTGTAATAAACTGTAATAAATTACTCTGCTCATTTTTTCCAATGATTGCTCTTTCTGGTGCTTGGAGAGGAAGTGCTAATTAACTGAATGTGAATGAAATTCTAGGGCAGAGTGGTATCAATGTGAGGGAGACAAATGCGATTTAGCGCTGTCGAGAGCGAGTGGAAAATTGCTGCGTAAATTGGAGGTTGTTGCTGCCGAGAGTTTTCTGTGTGCTTACATTTCATGGGTGAGAATCCAATCTCGCAGGGCAGCACTGCCCTTTCTAATACACTCTAGTGTACTCCACCTACTCTATGATAGGGCTCTAAAAACACCCCAAATCTCCTCTGTAACACACACACACACACAAAGGTAAAAGACATTGTGAAGCCGAGGAGTTGCTGGTAGTGGGGGATAGATGGAGACTTCTTATGCTGTACAAACAGCAATTTGCCTCATCTTCCAATTGACCAAAATTCCTCACATTCCTTGACTGTAAGCAAAATAGACAGGACATTTTCTAGTATTCACAACTCTCCGCTTGTTTATGGAGCTTGTGTGTCTTTCTGTCATTTCCAACCTGTCAGAGAGTAGGTGCTTCAGATAGGTAAGGCAAGCCCTAACGTCTCTCTCTCACTCTCTCCTCTCTTCCTTTTTCTCATATTTCCTCTCTCTTTCGTCTCTGACTGCGATGGCCATTTTTATCTATGGGTTTGGGCAGTTTTGGAGAGAATTACGGTGACAGTGTCATGGAAATGATAGGCCGGCAGTGAGATATCTGTGCCTCATAAATTCTCCATTCCTCAACATACTTTACGAGGGAGGTTTCTGTGCGTAAGACAGCCAGTGTGCCACCGTATCCATCTCCACCTGCTCTTCCACTTCAGAGCCGAGCTCCCTCCATCCACTTTAAGACAGCAGCCCAGCTTCTGCTGGATTTATAGACGGCTACACTAGCAACACTCATTTGAGAATTTATTTTCACTTTCATTTGGTCTGTAAACAATGCTTCTGATGATTTTGTGATACATTTTTTTCCCTCTGGTGCTAGATTAAGTTTCAGGCTCTTTATTGGGGGTCCATGCAGTACCATTAGGCAGAGATGAAGAGATGGAAACTACATTACATCAAGCTGATGCATTGCTGTGTGTGAAACTGTACTACTAAACCCCCATAAGGCCTTGTTGTAGTGAAGTATTGTACTACTGTATCAGCAAAGGTCATGGGCTCCTCTGATTATACTGTATGAAGGCAGATCAAAGGATGCAGGATTTTAGATGTATATTTCTGTGTGATTTGTGTGAAGGGGCTTTTCCCTCAGAGAGCTATGCCCACCACGATATAGGGAAAAAGACAATCTAAGTTACAGTGTAGAGTAAGTTAGCTGAGGGCCTTGGCTGCTGCTGTTATGTTGGTCGATGTTTCACATGTATTATTCTACACTCACTGTGTGATGTTGGCTGGCAAATTGCAGCTTCGCATTTCAAACACATTGATATTGCCCAGGAGTGGTAGAATAGGGAAAACATGATTTATTAACTTTTTCATTTATTTAATTATCCCTGTTGTTTTGAACACGCTATATACACCAGCCCTCTGTTTTCATTTTCCAATGAAGGTCTGAATTCACTTCCCTAAGTTGTGGGGTGATTCGATGAGGAGAGTTTGAGTGGGTTTCCAGGGTTGTGGCACTTCCCAACTCAGTTAAAGTAGTGAGCTCCTCTCCTTTATTGGGTAAGCTTTGGCCTCTTGTTTAGGCTGGAGAAGTAGTGGCTGGAACCTGTGAGGTCTGCTCCATCTTCAATCACATCTTCACACTCTCGCTCCCACTACCATTCTGTTCACACAAAGACAGAACATCCCATAGGGGACTGAGCACCAAGCCTTGTGCTGTATGTAGAACCAGTGGACCTGAAGATTGCAGGCATCACTCACTTGATCTTCATGGAAGACTTTACCCACGGATACCCATGATACCTGTAAGTCAGTCAAATAGGGTTTGTGTTTGAAGAATACTCTATAGGTTTTTACAATCAGCTCTGGTATTCCCAACACGCCTCTGATGTCAGCACACCTGCTTATTGGCCAGACATACCTGTTTCTTTAACGAGACAGGATGCTCAATGGAAGCAGACAAGGCTGTTTCACAGGGGACTTGATCTAATCTACTCCCCCTCAACATGGACATTCACTGTCACTGACACACACACGTCATCTCCAATAAACTTGGGGAAGGCAGAGCATGTCGAAGCCAGCCTCTCAGGTAACTGGCACTGGCACTCGGTTAAGCTTTCATGTTCCACGCGGCACACGCCATTGTTTGCGCGTTCATCAAATGATTTAGGTCCAACGTTTATTTTTGATCTGTACCTGTCTTTTTGATTTTGTTTACCGGAGAGCCCCTCGAACAGAAGCTGTAAACTCTACAATCTCAATCTTCTAAGAGTTTTATCTGGAGAAAGAAATCACTCTTTGTTGCTCTTTCTCTTTTTGCTCGATCTCTCTCCCGCCTCTCCTCTCATTCCCCCTCTCCTCACGTTCCCCCTCTCCTCTCGTTCCCCCTCTCCTCTCGTTCCCCCTCTCTGTGTGTCTGTGTGTGAGAGCAGGTGACTACTCACTGCGTCAGTGTAAGTGCTCACCAGCAGGTTATTCCCTCTGAACTGGGGCTCTTATTTAATGCTAATTGCAACAATTAGCATGTGAATGTGGAGGAAATTACATAATAGGAGTAAGATAAATATTGATGTTAATTCATATTCGAGGAAGAGGGGACCCTGCACCGGGTTCCTGTAAATGTAGCCCCAACCTCATTTGCATACATACATCTGGGCCAATTAGAAGCAAACATGATTGCTGTTGAGGTTAAAAATAAATCATTTAACTCCTAGAAGGCGACGTGTCACCGGCATGGAGAGAAAAGAGAAAATGGGAGTTGGGGCATGATGGGAATTTATTTTCAACTTTCCTCTGTGGTGTATTTACTGGTGTCTAAAGCCGGAAGCAGCTGCAATTGAAGGTTAAATGACATCCATCAGACTGTTAGACAGCTGACCAAGGGATGAGTCTTTTCATTGTGACTTTGTAATAACTGCAACTCTGCGCTGCACAACGAGCCAGAGTGAGACGGATGACCTTGCCTGGTCCGTTCTGACGGTCTCCCAAAGCTCTCATCACATAGGAGGAACTGTAAATACCAGGTGATGTCTTGTTGTTGTAGGGAAAGGCAGGGAGAGGCTCTACACTGGGGGGGACAGAGGTACAGTCCAGTATGGGGTGTTTGGGTACTGGTGGTACAGAGAGGGCAGTGACCCAGGACAGATAGCCCTGGCCCCTGGGCGCTATGCGCTAGGCGAGGGGGATGCTGGGGTCTCAGCAGGCTGCCGTGACTGAGCAGTCGTCGGGGTGGAAGTAAAAACGTCCCCGCCCACCATCTGGACAATGGCCCACGTCTGCAAATCAGCAATGTGCAGCCGACGGGCCATCAAACACACACACACACACACACACACACACACACACACACACACACACACACACACACACACACACATACACTCAGACACACACTCAAATCTACACACGCACCTTCCCCCCCAACCCTGTCTGCATTTTCTTTTTTTTATGCGAAAGAAAGAAAGGGGGAGAAGGAGAGCAGTGCCAGAGGCGGGCGGGCGGTGGAGAAACCTCATTTCTTCCGGCATGCTGCAGCGAGTGGGTTATTGAGGTGGCTGTAATTTGATAAGGAGAAGAAACTCAATGGACTGTGAGCAAGTCAGCAGTTTGAGGCCAGTCACATTTCTGATGTGGAGGTGGTGGTGGTGGTGGTAGTGGGAGGCTGGGGGGGGAGACAGGAGGACAGGGGAGGGAGTGGGGCTCCCTGACATTGGCAATCTCACTTCCATGGGAACAGAGAGAGGATGGGAGGAGCGGCTCTGATCCGCTTGAGGTCCGATATGTTCTCGGACGGAGCCGCAGGCGATGTTCCCAGGCGGATGGCCCACATACCCCAGTCTGATCAATCCTAATCTGGGGATCTCCCCCTGAGCCCCTTCCATCCTCGTCTGCTGTTTCAAACATTCGCTCATTCCTTCCTTTATCCCTACCTTTTTACACACGCTCGTTATTATGCTTTACTCCCAGTCACTTTTTGTTGTTGTGGCTGCTTCTTCTTTGCCAGATAAGAGACACAAGTGTGATCAGTGCAGGCCTTTGATGTTCCCATAAATAATGGGCCAGCGCAGGCCCACTCCAGAGCCCTCCGCTTCCTAGCTCAGATCAAAGATTAGCTCCACGTCGGCCCCAGCCCAGCCCAGCCCTGGAATAAAGAACTTTATTGGATTCCAGGAGCCCCGTACGGTGCACTAGGCCCTGCCTCTCCAGCACAGTCCCTCGTCAGACGCTGGCGGCGAAACACTTTCACACGCAGTCTATTGAACTGTTTGTACTCCCAGGATCTACAAAAAAGAGATAACAAGAAAGGCTGAACAATGCTGACTTTTTAATCAACACCACGTTCAGAGGCAATCAGCAACAGAATCCAGGCAGTTGAAAAATCTCTCTGAGAGAACGGTGGGACAGGGGGATTGTTGTGAAGCTACTGTTAAACAGGCTGTAGAATGCTCGCTCGGACCTCTAAGGCATTGGGATCTGGTGAGCCGATGCAGGAAGTTAGGCTGGTTTACACATGAGCAGCCACTCATGTGGCTGAGGGCATAGTCCATCTGGGGCCTGGTGTTTTACAATGGCAGCGTACCATTCTAAAGGTCGGCGCCTCAGACTCATGGACTTGCATATGAGCAGGTGTCGCCGGTAACTGAACGTTGAGTTAGAATGCAGGCCTATGGCTGAGCATTATATAGATAGAGAGGCTTCCCCCGTGGTCAAGACTAAACAGGAATCCTCCAGCAGCATTTACAAGCATGGAGAAACAAGGTTGTTAACCTTTTAAAGAGACCACTTTCTAAGCCTTTTGTGAAGGATAGAAGAAAAAACTAGCCCACTCCATGCTAGACCGCTCTCAGTAAGACCTGTAAAGAGGAAGAGAAAGGGGAGGGAGAGACGGACCACTCTGCCAACATGAATGGAATCATTTCTGTTTCCATAACCCCACCCACCTCTACTTTACTAGCCATTGCACCATGCTGAGGTATTGTTGACAGTGTGCAGGTACAGTAGAGCACAACAACAACGTAGAGCAGGGGTGTCAAACTCATTTTGAGGGGGAAGGGGGGGGCAATCGCTCTTTAGCAAGGTCCTGAGGGCCGGATGGAAAATGGCAAAAGATAGTCCTCTATCCATCGTTTTTGGACATTTGGATGCTTCCTGTCTGTCTAGCTTTTGGTTTTGATGATTTTATGAACACAGTCAAGAAACTGTATGAATGTAGGTTCATTATCATTTCTACACAGTTTTGATTTGGTTTTAGTCATTTTTAGGTATATTGAGTTCGTTTTCCCCCACAACATTTTTTCTACAAAAAACCTTCAGTGCACTTTTTGACAATAGGTTTCATATCCAATTGTAAAAATCCCAAACCAAAATCCCTGTATAAACACAGCTGTATTCTCTGGGGATTTGATGTTCGTGTCCCAGCCATGAATAGCCATACTGAGCAAGCATATCGTGGCGCCCACGCACAGATTAGGTTCTCCCTTCAATTTCTATGTACATTTTTGGAATAAGACTTGGTAAACAGCTGTGGATTGAACCAAGAGTAGGGATGTTCTGAGCTTGGCAGTATGAAAACCACAACTAAGGCTCTAAGATGGAGATTTCTACTAGGACATTTAACACACTCAATCTGACATGTGGAGAAAGACTTCCACCAGCACACACACACACACACACACACACACACACACACACACACACACACACACACACACACACACACACACACACACACACACACACACACACACACACACACACAAACACACACACACTCTCCCAACATCACCCCTTGGACTCCTATTTGAAATATAGCATCCATTAATTTAATCAAGGTCAGCGTACAATTAAAACATTCATCTGTCATGCGATGAATTGTGGCCCAAATTACAGAGGGTTGACAGTCAGGCAGGCATTGGATATCACACAGACACAGTAGACTGAGTAGCTAGCAGCCCACCACCACAGCACACAGGAGGCCCGTGTGTGTGTGTATGTCTGGTAATGTGTGTGTGTGTGTGTGTGTGTGTGTGTGTGTGTGTGTGTGTGTGTGTGTTGTGCAACCTGAGACCGGCACACTGGGAATATCAGATACATGGCCGTCCAGAATGACACTTCTCCTGCTGCGGAGTGTGTACTTCATTTTGTGGAGGTGATGAGGGATTAGACACACAGAGGATACATCTCTATCGCATCGCTGACACACAATCTATACTTCAATATATGCTAATGTTTGTTTTTCCGAGTATTGAAATCCTTTACAATTTATGTCTCACTGTAGCCGTGGACAAGACCGGATCATGTTAATGCTGTATTATGAGCCTATCCAGTTTCCTGCTTGACTTACTAATAATAGTTGAGTTTCTCCTAAAAGTAACAATGTCTTATAGTGGACTTCCTGTTGTTCTCCATCTGAACAGTGTAGATCACACCACAGTCCCACTAGTATAACCATCACACTGAACATGTGTAGAAATCACAGAGGGTTGACAGTCAGTCAGGCACTTGCATAACCATCACAGACACAGTAGGCTGAGTGTAGATCACACCACAGTCCCACTAGTAGGCCCATCACACTGAACAGTGTAGATCACACCACAGTCACACTTGCATAACCATCACACTGAACAGTGTAGATCACACACAGTCCCACTAGTATAACCATCACACTGAACAGTGTAGATCACACCACAGTCCCACGAGTATAACCATCACACTGAACAGGGTAGATCACACCACAGTCCTACTAATATTACCATCACACTGAACAGTGTAGATCACACCACAGTCCCACTAGTATTACCATCACACTGAACAGTGTAGATCACACCACAGTCCCACTAGTATAACCATCACACTGAACAGTGTAGATCACACCACAGTCCCACTAGTATAACCATCACACTGAACAGTGTAGATCACACCACAGTCCCACTAGTATTACCATCACACTGAACAGTGTAGATCACACCACAGTCCCACTAGTATAACCATCACACTGAACAGTGTAGATCACACCACAGTCCTACTAATATTACCATCACACTGAACAGTGTAGATCACACCACAGTCCCACTAGTATTACCATCACACTGAACAGTGTAGGTCACACCACAGTCCCACTAGTATTACCATCACACTGAACAGTGTAGATCACACCACAGTCCCACTAGCATTACCATCACACTGAACTCTGAAACATTCAGGAAGAGTAATGTGTTTTATTGTAGTGTATATGATATACAGTACATCAATATGGTGTATGATATTGTGTGTTGCATTTGGCCCGGATAGAGAGAATTATTTCATGCCCTGTCTCGTGTACACTTTTGAGTGAATTTGCACTTTCAGAAACTGCATTACCTTTACATATCAATTTTAAAACGGATATTACAAAGTCTCGTTTTTGATGTCTGAGTGATAAATAATATATGTAAGATTTTAAAGATATGCTCTTTCAAGTGCTGGTTGCGGATCTTTCTTTAATATATGCACTACATTACTGTGCATGCTGCATACCCTTTGGTGGACATCCCCCTGCATACTTTAGATATATGTTAATGACTTTAATAGGCTGTTCTGTTTCTATTTAATCAGGATCAAAGTTCTGGGAAACAGCTGTGCTCAGTGGTGTCGGGGCGGCTTGTTCCGTGTTCAGGCCCATAGCCACGTCCTGTGTAGAACCTGTGTGCTGCGTGCAGGTTCCCCCCTGATCGGCAGAGATGCCTGAGTGATTGCAGGGGGAGGTGAGGTGAAGAGACATTTTTATATTCTGGAGAGATCTCTGTGTGTAAGATATGAGAAGTGTTGTTGACGTGCGGCGGCTGTGGTCTCATAGCACAGACACCTCACTCCTCCTCTCAGGCTTAGTGAAGACTGGCTAATGGGCTGACAGTGGCTCTTTAGCTTTCTTCCATCCAGCTGTAGCTAGTTTTATATCCCAACTCTACAGGCAGAGGAATGGATTTGATAGGGTTGATTTTTATTTTTTTATGAACTTCTTCACATTTCATCAGATGTCTGCCTTCTCTCTTCTTCCTTATTCTGTCTTCTATTTTCTCCCTCCAGCTCTTTCTCTGTTTCTTTCTCCATCTCTCTCGCCTTCCACCATCCTCCCTGTGGTGGTTCTGTTCCCCCCCTCCACTCCAGTGGAGCCCATCTAACTGAACCTGATCCTCTGATTTGCGCGGCTAATTCCCTGCACTCACACTGCTCAGTGTGGTGTCATAATTGGCATGCCATTGATTTATGTCTCCTCTTACAGAGCCCTGAATGGCTGATGAGTGGAACTTCCTGTCATAATAGGCCTCGTTCAGGCCTCTCGTCGCTCCGCTGCTCCCCTCGCCACGCTGCGATCCTTTCCTGTCCTCCATTTGTTGTGGCTGAAACCCACCAGATTGTATTTATTTCCTTTTACATGGAGGATGACAAGGGATGAGTGGACATAGTTTACCTTGTCTGTTAATGGCTCAGTCTGTGGTTTCACAGTCATTATGGCTCTGAACCAGACTTTACATCTCGTCTGTGTCCAGAGATGTTGCTGGTCATCACGGGCAATTTTCCATTCAAACCCAAAGCCACTTGGTCAGGGTTAATCATTTGAGCCGCTGTTGTGATCATTTTAAAAGCATGGCAAATGCTGGATCAGAGCCCCCAATGTTAGAAGCAGCAAGACATTTTGAAGTGCGTCTCTTGTTCAGGCGAACAGCAGGGTACCCTGATGCACGCTGGGAGATGGGCTCTCCCTGGAGGCCTCTGTAATCTTGTTCCCCTGCAATAGAGAGGGAGGGAGGGGAGAGGAGGGAGGGGTGCAGCCCTTGGGAGTTCAGAGCTCCATGGGGAGCACTAGCACATGCTGCATCTCCCCAGCCCACCTCACCCTCCCCTCACGATCAGAATCACCGAGCTAAGCAGTATAGATGCCTTTGCCACCACTACCGCTCCCTCACTAACGCTCCCACGGAATTGATGAGTTGTTTGTTAGTGCTGGTGTGTGTGGTAGATGGGGGAGGGGTATATGCATGTATCATTTAGTTTTCTGATTCAGCTGGCGATAGGCTCTAAAAATGGTTTATTACTGCCTCTTTGTTACTGTGCTGCCCACCAACAGTGTCGGTTTCTACCATACACACTCCATATTCTTTTCTGAAAATTGTATTTTGATCTGTGTTCATATATCATATGATATACAGATGAATAAGGAGCTACTGTCTTCATGTTTTTTTGTTTTTTTTGTGGCATTTCATAAAAATTTCATTTGAGGGGCTTTGCAAGATCAAATACTATCACAAAGGTATTAGACATGCGAGATCAGACTGAAAGAGACAGGCTATGCCAGTGATGGTGGGTAGGGTCGGCTGGGTTAGCGCGGGGAGCGATGGAGAGAGCAAAAGCAGAGATCAGTTGACTGCTGCAGCCCCAGGCAGGGTCCTGCCTTTTCAAACTCCCAGCATCAGAGTAAAGGAGCTTGGGATTGGACAGGCAGGGCCAAACCTCGACGAGCTGTCAGGGAAGAGTTACTGTAGGGTGGGTTGCGGTGGAGATGGGAGCCAGTGTGTTCGAGCTGGAGCACGTGGCATGGAACAGCACTGTGTTAGTGGATGGGAGGGAGGGAAGGAAGAAGTGCTAGGGGAGGAACAAGGAGGCAGAAAAATCCCAGACCTTGTGCTTCTAAATCCCAGCTCATACATTGCTAATGCCCGGAGTAATATAGGTCTCATTCATAATGGATAAACCCTTGGCCCCCGCTTGCAAAGTATATCATGCGCACTGTAACGAGGTTAAAGATTGGGCTGTGTTTGCCGGGAATGCTGTGACCACTGCTGGCCCAGGCATTAGTGTGGGTTGTGGCCGGGAGCATGAGAGGGAGGGAAGTGATACTGCATCATATTAGTAGTAGGGGACTGGGAGTTTGAAGAATGTGACACCTCCACCATGTCTTATCCAGAATGTCACGGGGCTTGACCAGAGCTGCCATTCTCCAAGCCTCATGCCAGTCCTCTAGGGTCTTGCTTTCAGCTTGATTTGTCTTGCAACCATCAGCCCACGGTCAATTGGCAGTAATTTAGCACTTGCTGATATGGTCCGTGCCCTAGGGTAAATTATCCAGAAGTTATTTTCAATTAGTTGAAAATTAATGCCCATTGTTTGTACGGATGGATAAATGCAGTCCCTATCATTTGATATAGCCCTGATCAGAGCACCATGCAGAGGGCTGATGTGGTATCGTGTGGCAGAGTTGAGACAGTGGCTTTCATTAGCTGAGCCCAAACTACAGTATTGTACAGTGTAGTTCCTGATGGACCATTGTGACTGGCCTACTT